>NW_028324304.1:4796240-4951240 GCF_058129835.1 Hydra viridissima | reverse complement strand
ATTACCACTAATCCTTGTCATCCAAATCCATGTCAAAATGGCGGTACATGCCACGACTTTGACATGGGAAGAAATTACAAATGTATATGCACTGTTGGGTATGACGGTTCACATTGCCAAGGTAAAAAGGAAAAAAACCTTTGTACTGTTTAACAGCCCTCAAAAAAAAAATGTTGTAACTCATATATCTTCGTGTATGAGTTACATGGAGTTTCATTGAAAGTAGCAAGAAAAAGAAGAAAAATTTATTATTTTAGATTTTTTATTTAAGAGGATATTTGCGCTGAATGTGACGTCCATGCCACTTGTCCTCATGGTCGGTGCAGATGTAAACCTGGATATTTTGGAGACGGATATGAATGCACAAAAGGTTTGTCTTGTTTTCAAGCTAATTTTCAAGTTCAAAAAAATTTTAATTTTTTAAAGAATACATGAAAATTATTAATCTATAGTTTACAACCCGACTTTATCAATCTAGTAAGACTATTTAATGTTCGTACATGCGTACAGAAAGTTCCACGCATGTGTAATCATGATTTTATTTTAGGCTATGTAAAATAAAACTTAACTGTATTGCTTTATTTCTTTAGTTGTTTGTGATCATTGCAGCATACATGCCAACTGTCTAAATGGAGTGTGCCATTGTTTTGATGGATGGTCAGGGGATGGAACTCATTGTACAAGTAAGTTTGCCTTTTTGTTATGCTGTATACAAAAAAAAACTGTAAACAAAAAGTCACTTTATTTGAGTTTTAAATAACAAAAAATTTTACCTGGATTTTTATATTAGAAAACGGTCCATCTGTTCCAGTACCGGGGCATTACGACACCAGTTTGTGTCCTGCAAGTTGTTTGCCAGCTACTTGCCAAGAATCTTGTCCAGTAGCATGTTGCTTCAGTCATAAAATAGTTCAACTCGTACCTGCGCCTGCTACTGCTTTATTACAACAGCCAGCTACCCAGGTTGTAGCTTTTTCACCTCCCCCACCACCTCCGTCTCCTCCGCCTCTTCCTCCTCCTCCTCCTCCTCCTCCACCACCTCCACCACCTCCGCCCCCTCCACCACCATCTCCACTTTCTTATCCTTACGCACAAAGTCAGCAGACGATTTCATCCTCGTACACGCCATATTCTTCCCCATACTACCCTCCTGTTCTATCTCCGCCTGCCTCTTCTTTAGCAACACTGTACTCTGTTCCACCGTTAAATTCTAATTGCAATTCAGCTTGCACATCAACATGCTCACCTAGCTGCTCACGTCAATGCTGTAAAAAAAGTTCTGTGCATCATAAAAAGCAAAAGAGTTTGGCAGCACCAACATTATCGATTGCAGATATGTGCCCTCCAATATGTTCATCCGATTGTCTCTCTTTCTGTCCAGAAATTTGTTGTATAATGAAGAACAGTGCTGGGTCTTCAGAGTCAGCAAGTTCCAAAAAGGTTTCACAGGTTGTTCAAGCCTTTCAGCCAGTTACACCATTAGTAACAAGTATTTTGCCTGGAACATCCAACCATGAAAGTACAGATCAGAAAGCTAACTTTTACTATTACCCAAGTTCAACGGTATCTTCAGTTTCATCAATTGGAGATGCTCAATCGCATCAGTTTCAACCTTATTTGCAGGGTTTTGAGCCTCGTTCTTTTCCTCAACCAGTACAGCAACCTCCATTTATTGCGCCTTTTTCAAGAACTTTGAAAACTAACTCGCATACTCATGTGCGAAGTTCTAAAAATAGTAAAACAGATAGTGCATGCCGCCCAATATGCATGTCACATTGTTCGGCTGATTGCCCTTTAGTATGTTGTGGGGTAAAAAAGAAGAGATCCAGGATAGCTGCGAAAAAAAGCTATGATTGAATATAATAGAAGACGTTTAGAAGTGACCATCAGTGCAATTTTTAAAGCATTTTGCAAATTTTATGCAGCCGCAAAGCATACATTTAAAAGATTTTGTAGAATCCCTGATTCTTCAACATAAATGAGTGGACATATTTCCCAGCATGACCAAAGCTAGTGTGTGTATATATATATATATGCGAGTACAAAGAGTAAGTTGGTGCAAAACATATCTATTATGAACATATTTTGTTAAATTTATTATATAAGTTATTACATATTGTAGCGTTTTGTCGGTAATCGTAACTTTGTTATTCATTTCAGTGGACCGAAGAACAAAAACAAATTTCTTGATAAACTTTTGACAAAAAGTCAACATCGAGGTTTTTTTTTCATGCACGATCTAACAAAAAAGTTAATAAAAGAAAATTCAGTGTCATACGGGGGGCGGAGTTTATGCTTGTTCAGTAAAAAGATTAAACTTTTAAAAACTTTTGTTTTCGTTTTTTCACAAAACATTAAAAAAGTTTAAAAAAAATTGTTTTACAAATTTTAATTTTTCATTTAATTTTAACTTATACTTTTATAAAAACTCACTTATTAATTAAATTTTTACGCAAACTACATACTAGTAAAAGCCTAAACAAATAAGAAGATACCAATGCTGCAGATTCCGTTAGTTCTACTAATTCAAAAGCTAACTTAAAACGTCGGAATCAAGTATCTGAATTGACTGTAAGAGTTGGTAAATATCCTAGAACTAACCTGAGTATATCTTTATACTACTTTTTACTTTTTAACAGACCGTTTTCGACACTAAAAAAACAGTGGAACCTGTTTTTCATTTTCAAATAAATCCTGATAGACTTCAACTTGTTTATTGGTTAAATCAATTAAACTAATCTAATGCAATATAAACAGATAGTTTCATTGGATGCTATTAAACAACGTCATGAAAAGGAGAGTGGATGAAGAAATTATTCTCATAGCAGATGAACTGTAACGTGTGGGATGTTCTTTAGCCCATCAATCAATCAATATCAATATATTTCGTGTTAAGGATGTTACAAAAAACACAGGTCATTGCAAATAGTAATTCACTAATAAAACGCGATGACTAAATAAGATAAAGAAAAGATAAGAAAAAAACATAAGAAATAAACTAGTCACAGTAAAAGTAGAACTTAACAAATATTTATAAGTAACACTTATAAAACAGACTTTTAAAAGAGTTAAAATATAGGTCAAATAGTTATCATAATGTATTCACATGTACATACATATATACACATACACACAAATAAGAAATTATAAAATGTAAATAAACATAAAGAAAAAAGTTAAAGAGGTAAAGAATAAAGTTAAACGTAACTTTTTAGGTAGAAATGATGGAGTGATTTTAAGAACAGATTCTTGGATCTAAGGATAAAATCTGTTTTTAGAGTGTACGAAGGGTGTTCCAAGAAAAGATACACTGATATGTGATGGAATTTATTCCATGTTTAGTTGTCTGTTTTTGTGGGATGGTTAAGTTGTTAGAGCTGTTAAGCTGCCCATGAGTTAAGGAAAAAGACCGCTTTTTAAGCTTTCTACAAAACTGTCGACAAAGAGACACCAATCAAAAGAATTTTTCAAACAGGCCTTTCAAATTATCACAATAATAAATTTCTTCTGCATCAGTGAAATACCAAAAAAAAAATGCTTCATAACCGTTTTTTAGAATATCAAAAGATTTCTCTCAACCAAACTCCACTATTTTTACCGGAAAGCTAAAATTTATGAATTAAATTTTGGGTTGAAATCTCTAAGTCATTTTAGATTTTTAAGTTGAAGAACTGTGTTTTACTTGCTGTTTACTGATTACATATGCTTTTTTACTAATTTGATCTTTTTTGTGTGTGTGTCGGCCGGTGTTTTCGTAAGTTTAATAAAAATCAGAATTCACTTACTGACCTCCAAAAAATTAGTTTTTCCGCTCTTCATAGCCATTATAAAGATGAATGCATATATTATCCAGATGGCTGCATAAGTTAACATAACAAGAGATTTTAACTATTGTAAACACTTCGACAAACAGCTTCAAAGCAGCTTAAGGAAAGCTTGTATTCTGATGTGAAGGTAGTAGTTGACATGAAACGAGGCAGTAATTAATTTGCGTGAAATAGAGCAACAATATAACTATCAACCATACAATCATATTTTTATAAAGAAATTATAGATTAAGTTCTAGTTATAAACATTTGTAATATTTAAATATCAGTTTGCCAAGCGAAATGTACCAAATACTTTGATGATTTCGCTTGATCTTTTTTGTATTTTCGGTATTTGTGAATGTTTCCGTTGTAAAAAACGAATAAACGAAGACTTTGGAACATGCCACTACCAATTTCTAATATAGAATTGAACGAGTTTCAGTATACGTATGACGAAATATATTAAGTACTATGATGACTGTTACAAAAAAAATCTTATACACAAAAATGAGTTTAAAATAACTTTAAATAAAATAGCTGCAATGTAGACGTGAGCCAACAGAGTGTTAGTAACGAATAGTACGTTGATTTCACACGTTACATGAACATCATAGACATGAGAGGGAGAGGGGGGGTGTTCGGTAAAAACACACCTTTGCCCCCTTTTCGAATTTTCAATACTCATTTGTAACATACGGCATACATGCACTGGTTTGTGATATTCTAAAGCTATATAGTCTTATGTTTTTGCGTATAATTTTGCTAGGCCCCATCAGAATAACGATCCTCGTTACTCGATTTTTAGATCCAACAAGTCACTAATTCAGTCCAAAGTCTCAGTGTTTAAAACAAACAAAATGCAAACAAAAAACAAAGTGCTCCATAACGTCTTCAAATCTGTTTAAAATTTGTTCTACCGCATCAACAACCATCGGAAGTTCAAAAAAAAAAGCCGTAACTTAACCCCACAGAGTGTAGAGTTTTAGTATAATAAGATGATTGGTTATTTCTTTACATGCGATGAAGAAAGGCTTTAGAATTTCCATTCAGGTTTTTGAATGATACCGTTTTCAGTTTGAGGAGACTTCATGTAGTAAATTGAAATATGTGAATTTATTTTAAAGAGAAACTTCAAGGTTCAGAACAGATTAAAACCTGAAATTCCAGTTAAAACAAGTTGAACAAGAGTTGTACAATTACAATTTTTTTTTTTCATTGCAATTTCATTTGATATACTTGTAGCATTTATGATATGTTACAAGTAAATTAAACCATTCAGCTTCGTAGAAATATTCGTTCATTCGAGAACTGCCTACAGTGATTGTGTAATAATAAAGTTTTTCCCAACATTGTACCACCAACCAGTTTGGAACTATTTGTTTACTTTTTTCAGGTATTTTCAAATCCTTCACAACTTTATCAATTTTTTTTTTGTAATTAGTTATCTTGTGTGTTTTTCACTAAAAAAAACTTCATAATTATTAAAAATCTCTTAAATTTCAAAGTTCTTGTTCATATAATAACAAGTTAACGTTTGGAAAGCATTGTTGCTTCTTGATGCCCATTTGTCAGTTGTAAAAGCTACTTCATCCGCAGTCCCTTTATCCATGTTAAACATTTTCTTTAATCTGTATGACGTTCTTCATACAACATTTTTAATGAGCGAGATATTGTGCAGAAAGTTATCTCTTCCCATTGTCACATATTAAAAACTTAATATTACCTCTGTTTCACAATAAGTTGTTACATTTTGATACTTTTGGTCCGAATATTGAAAATGTATGCTATTTACAATGATATATTAAAAATAACTAGATGTCTAACTTGCGCGTATTTTTTAAAGCAAAAATCGGCCATTATGGGGGGCAAATTTAACAAATCAAAAGCTTCGTATTTGTTTTGTTTTGATAAATAGCGTAAAGATTTTGCCCTCCATAATGGCCGATTTTTGCTTCACTTTTTCTTATACCGATTTACGGCAGTTAGACATCTAGTTATTCTTAACATATCATTGGCTATTTAAGTAATTTTTTTAGAGATTTGCTAAATTTGTACTGTTCAAATTATTTTCTAAAAATTCCAAAAGGAATACCGAAAATCGTCTGAAGGGAGCTCGAGTAACTAAAGTTATGGAACAGATCGGCAAAGAATAAATTCGAAATATGATTATTAAAAATGTTTTATCAGCTATAATCTTGTTAGAAAGCCTTGAGCAATCCTATTCAACAAGCAATTATTTTTGAAAATCGGATTAACACTAGCGAAGCTATAGCTATAAAAGTTTTATCAAATGGGACAAGTATTACAGAACGAAATTTAAGCATCCAATGTGACAATTTGCGGAACGAAGGTATTAGATCTTTTTCAATAAAATCTTTACTTTTAACAAATCTAAAAGGAAAGTTTTGTTTGATAAACCATTTTGTAATTAAGTTCAGCGAAGTAATATTTTGTATGTAATCTTTGGCCATGAATGCGTTTGACCAAGAATCTTGTTACTTACGTGAAATAAAGCCAATCTTAATCAAAGCCTCAAATTAAAATATTATTTTAAATATAAAACCTGAAAAAAAAAATTTTTGAATCAAATGTTTAATAAATTAGTTTTTAATATCTCTAAAGGTATATAAGTCAGGATGGCCGAGTGGTCTAAGGCGCTGCGTTCAGGTCGCAGTCTACTCTTGTAGGCGTGGGTTCAAATCCCACTTCTGACAGATTTCTTTTATGCCCATGTTCTGTATTGAATAATTTAATAATAAATTTTAATATGTAGTTAATATAACATGAAACGGACGTAGCTTTAAAGATGAGGAAAATAGTCTATAAAGTTGTTGGTCTCAAAGAATTTACTCCATTAATATTTTTATTTTAACAACTAATTAAAAATGTCATGCGTTAAAGACTTTTTCAAAGTTTACAAGGAGATTCTTTACAAAAATACTTCGTATGGAAATTTTTGAAATTTTAAAAAAATGAATTATCTTCCGATTTAGATAACCAGGTTGGGGTTTTACAATCATAGTTGTGTGTAAGAAGAAAAAATTGTTTCAAGGTTCCAATAGATAGGAAAAAAGCTAAAGAAATTAAAAAAGCAAAATTAAAATAGAAAGCCAGTAATTGAACAAAAAAGACATTTTTGAAGACATAAGACTTATGCCTCAATAATTATTATAGCAAGATATTTTAAGCTTCTCTCAATTAAAGTTTTCAAATTTTGTATCTGTTAAACATCTAACTTTTTTTAGATTTCTCAAGCGCAAAAAAGAAGAAAAAAAAAAAAGCCCAAGTGGGTCGACCACTTTTTACATTTTGATCAATTCAGTGAATGAACGAAACGGCGAAAAGCTGAGGAAATACCTTGCATATTTATTTCATTCGAGTTAGTACATGCAACTAAGATGAGTCCTCAGGCTTTAGGAGCAGGCTACGCTGCAATTGCAGTTAAAGATTTAACTTGTACCTCTCAACATCAAGCCTGTTAATAATAGAAATTATTTACAGAATTGCTGTTGAGAGGTACAAGTGGTCGTTCGTCAGGTTTTTTTGGTGAGCATTTTTTTGGTGGGGTCTTTTTTTTGCGAGGATTTTATTTTTAAACATATAATTATACTTCATCGTTATGTAAAACCTCAAATTGTTATATTTCACCATTTTTTGCCATAAAAGTGCTTATCCGACCATTTTTTCGTCTTTTTTATATATTTAATTACATGGCATCTTTATTAAACTTTTTATTTATAGATTATTTTTATTGTATAAATTTAAATTAAAGAAAACGAGACAAATTTGAGTGAATAGAAAATCAAGTTACTCCAAAAAAGGTCAGTTTTAATTGTTGCATAATTGTTTTTAAACAGTTTGAAGTTTAAAAAACTGCCCAAATTAGCTGCCAAAAAAAATAACCGCAAAGCAAGAATTACGACAGAATAAAAAAGTTTTATTTTCAAAGTCTCACGAGCTTTCTTATTATTTATAGACATTTCTCTAATTCGATTGCGCAACTAATTTCTCAGCTTGAAAAAGAGCGGAACAAACTAAGACGAACACAACTCAATCAATAATAAAACAAAAAAGAGAGAGGGTAGAGGAAGGGGAAAGAGAGAATGAAGTCGACATGTAGGGTAAAAATTAACATTCTAAATAAAATAATTTTTTTAAAACAATGGTCATATGTATAAAAATTTCAAAAGGGAACGGCGTTCTGTTCCAGCGTTCATAACAATTGGTTTTAAAACAGCACTACGTACAGCTCCTCTTTTACTAACCGATGTATCAAATATATAGCATTCAATGCATTAACGTAAAAAATAATCCAATACATTAATAATATACAATAATTTTATAAAACATGTCATAACATTATATAAATTTAACACGAAGAGTATTCTCATCACTTAAACATTAATTTAACTTGCTTTGTGTAAAAGATATTGCAACAAAATGTGATAAAGCAAATTTTTTTTTAACTGTCTACAAATAAATTTTAAAATAATTTTTAATTTCGATTTTGTGGACGTAAACGTACCATATATATTTTCTGGAATAAGGAAGCAAGATCATCACTTTTTCATCTTTAAAAGTTGCTGCTTCGCTCTTTGTATGTTATCGCTCATTTTTTGATAGCGTTCTTTTTGCTTGTCCAAAAAGGTTGATGCAGTTTGGTCGTTAATGCGACGGTTTTTCAGTACTAAATTCACAAATACATTCACGCATATAGATATGGAAAAATACGCCACAGATATTTATTTTCTAAACTTTAGGTTTTGTTGGGTTTCTCTTAATCCATTTTGAGCTTTAGATACCAAAGTATATATATAAAAAAATTAACTTTAGAGTTTAAAAAATCATCTTATAGTTAACTAATGATCGCTTTAAAACAGTCGACATCACACAGTGGGAGGAATTATGAACTGACCACAAATATAACTGCAACAAAAATCCAACATTTTTCATTAAAAACATACCATCAATATGGATTAAAGTGCACTTGAATCGATTTAAAAAAAAAATTTATTGACTGTATGACATTTTTCAAACCGCTTACAATTTCACTCACCGCTAAAATTTTACCTTTCAATTATAAGTCTTCTGCTTTCACAAAAACTTGTATTTTAGTGAAGTATTTTTGTATTTTAGTGCAGATCTTTCTCGTTACTTATTAAAAGTTCAAACAAGTTACTATTTTAACATTTTATCTCAAAATCAAGAAAAAAACATTCTAATACAGTTAAAAATTTTAATTCAACAAGTTTGAGTAACTTGACAATTCATTACAGCTGCAAGTTTGAGCAACTTAACAATTCATTACTGCTAAGTATGCATATCTATATTCAAATATAAAAATATTCAAGTTCTAAGAGCCCCTAAAACTTTGTTCTGCCCAACTATGAGTAAATAGTGGTTATTATTTTGCTAAAACGTTATACCTGGACTTAACTTTAAAATATTAACGAATTATAAAAAAGTTAATCCATAGTTTCTTATGGTACACTTTTTACTTTTATTTTTTTACAATAAAATAATTTTTTATTTATTTATTAACATGAAATTATGTGAAGGTAAAATAGGCTATTTATGAATATAACACGTTATTACCCTGAATTTAACAGCGTGAATGCATTAAAAAAATTTTTTATCATTTAAAAAAACAATAATAATAACTAACGAATTTTATATGTTAATGATCGTTCCATAAATAATCTTTGTTTTTAGTATTATTTTTACTTTTTTATTTACGAAAGGTTCGTACTCTGGGGACCAGTTAAACTGTTAACTCGTTCCACTGTTCTTCACTCAAATTTTAAATTTTCAAATCAGTCTCATATTAAATTCATTTTTCATCACAAACCTAATGACTCCTTAGATACTTCTATCCAAAAGTTGTTATTAACTTTCGTTTAATAAAATATAAGCAAACTATTTAAATAAATGTTAAATATATTAATTTTAAATCGATTTTTAGTATTGGGTTAAAACATGTCCAAAAAAATATTTTTCTTTATATTTTCTTAATTTAAAATGAAATTTAACTTTCACAACTTTTTTTTTGTTGCAAATGCAGACGTAGATACAAAATGGCGCAAAATAAATATCTTGCAGAAAACAACAGTAAAATCTGATAAGCGTGATATCAAATTAGATCAAAGAATGCAAAGTGACAATTCAAATGATTGAGACATGAAACATAACAAGTAAAACCAGAACTTAGAACTGGTAAAACTGGTAAAACTGTGTCCGAAGTTTTTTTATTTTTTTATTTGAAATGCAACAAAAATTGCTTCACAACCTTTGCGACTTTACTGAATCAATTTTTTTTTTCGCTGTATTTTTTCATGTTACATCGAATGTGGCGTAAAGTAAATTAATCGTATTAAAGTTAAACGTAAATTTCTTTAAAATATTTTATGAACCAAACCGATTTAAAATAGCTAAGATCTATGCAATCAGCTCATATTTTTCAAAACGGATACCTCTCTTTACTATTCCAGAGTAGCATTGTTATTCTTTAATCAGAAGTTTAAAGTTCTGTTTCGTAATAGCAACTCAACACCAATCTATCCCAACAACACACAACGTTCACTAAAAGGAGACCTACGATAACATGCTAGTGGATATTCCAAATGGATTTACAAAACACTGCTATTTCCTCTATCTTTGAAACTGTCCACTGTTGATATTTATTGTGACTCATACGTGGCCTTTGGAGATTATTAACAGACCCGTAAGAGGCAGCGTGATAGACTTTTTGACTTTTTACAGTTCAAAATATTTCTGCTGTTTTCCCTCATTATTTTTTTTGTGACAAATTTTATAAACAGCAAAAAAAAAAAAAAAAAAAAAAAATTTAGACAGTGGTGTTTTGAGTTATCAGACCCAGAAGTTGGATTATTTCTCAATTTATTAAGGAAAATACTCTTAAAAATTAAAAACCGGGTCATTTTGGGAAACCAGGCCATTGAAATTGTAGTATCTCAAGAACCACTCAAGATTTTAGGCTAAAGTTTTGCATACTATATTTTCTTACAAATAGGAATTAAGTGTCAAAATATGAAACAAAATTGAAAACACATAGTTCAACGGATGGTTTGATTGGGTGATTTGATGTTGAATTACACATGTGTCTTCCACAAAGGAAATTGGAAGTTTGGGGCAAAAAGTTGGAAAGATTAAATATATTTTTTTTCCAAAGAACTTCAGTTTAGTAACACAAAAAAAGAATAAAGCAACTGAAGATTCCACATCAAATCTGAATCCAAAGAGGAGTTCAGGCTGAAAAAGTTGATACAAAATAATAAAAATTTTACATCAACTTCTTCGGCCTTCATCATTCTTGTTAAACCAACAAGGAACCACTTGTTAGTTTAACAAAAAAAAAAAAAAGAAGCATCAGAGTTCAAGAGATCTGTGAGGGAAATCCATTAACAAATAAAAATAACAAAAACCTGGTATTTTGATGAAATTTATGATTTTAATTTAAAAATTTTGACAAATGCATGTTAGTAGGAAATAATCAATTTAAATGTTACATGTGTATATAAAAAAAAAAAAAAAAAAAAAAAAAGTTTAAGATAACAAAGAAAAGAGTTACGAGTTACCTTCAATACAGCCACCTACTAGTGGACCAACACATAAGTTCATTTCAATTTGAGGAGCAGTACCGAAAGCTCCTTGAACAGTATCATGATGTAACCCTGGTATATTTTGGAGATTGTAAAAAACTTCACCTGCTAGGTCATCATCAAGCCGATCTTTATCATATACAGTGAATAAGAGTGTAGCACCATTTTTTAAGCAATCAGGAGGGGGAATCTCACTAAAGAAGAAGTATAATTACAAAATAATTAATAGAATGAATTTCTTATAAATAAAACACACACACATATTTATGCAAGGATAGTTATTTAAACTTTAAGTAAAAAAATAAAAAAAATAATTATGCATACAATTGGAAACTTTCATCAAATAACGGAAATAGTGTGCTTTTGTGAACCTTGGTACTTTTTGATACTTGTTTGGGAAATAAATGATCAGGTTTTAATTGTAGAACCACATAAGGATCAGAATATCCTGCATAAAAGTACAATATATTTGCATATTGCAAATAAATAATGTATAAACTATATGGAAGAGGTAAATTTATAAAAAACAACAAGAACTCATTTATTTACTTTAAACTTATGAAAATTACCGCTGGTATCCATAGGAAGTAGCTTTTTGCAATTCATTACTAAAATTAAATTAATTTGATTTCAAAAAAGAGTTATGCCCAAAAATATGAGCCATAAATGAAGTTTAACAATGAACTGATCAAAGCTCTAACAGCTTGACCAATTAAAACATAAAAAATTCTTTAAAGGTCAAAAAGTAGAAAAAGTAGAAGCTTAAAACAAAACATACCATATATATTTAAGGTCTTTGTATGATTACAATAAAAAACTTTAAAAGTCAATTGACCTAACGATGAGTCGGCAGACTTCTAAGAAATTTAAAATTACTTAAGTAAAATAACAGCACTCCTTCTTCTGAACACTTTTTAAAAGCTGACATCAGTAGCAATAAATTTTTTTTTACGATTTTTTAAAGATAAAATAATTAAATGCAAACTGCTCTAATTCACTAAATCTGGCATGAAACAGGAAATATTTTCAGATTTTATTAATACCCAAGCCCTACTGCTAAAAATTTTACCTGTTTTTCACACATGTTCATGTAATGCTCTTCGATGAGTTCTTCTGTAGTTGAAATATTTAAATGTGCAAGTTTGATAAGTTCCTAAGCAATAAAACAAAAAAAAATTTAAAAATACTTTTACTTAAATATGGGGATTTGTTTTAATACAAAATATATAAATGCTTAACAAAAAAAAAAAAAAAATTCCATAAAGGTTTTACTTTATATGAATCTAACATCAAACTTTCCACAGAAACTCCATTCCCATCTCCATGGAAAAACTCAATAATAATCTAAAAACAATAAAGTAGAACATTGTTTCATTAATGCAAGTGGCTTGACACAGCACAGGTAAAATACTCATTATTTTTATTTGCTACCTATAAGAACTTACTGTTAACACTTTTTGGAGTCGATCATAATGGATGGACTGCCACTGAATCAATAAAAAACAAAAGTCAAAAGAATCCAATAAATTAGAATTGATTATACTAAATATTTTGTATTATTGCATTTTTCTTTTTAACAGATGGTATTTTTACGTTATTTCAAATATTATCATCAAATTAAAAAAAAAAAAAAAAAACTAAATAATAACTAATAATTTTTTAAAGACTATTTTGAAAAGTTTGAAATAAACTTTTTAAACAATTGTCATATAAGTAAAAATATACGAGTAGCCTAATTAGTGAGGTACTTTATGTAAAACAATTTGAAATAAAAATCACTTTTAGTTCACTCAAATTCACTTAATATTGCAGTATTAATGTTTCATACAAACTTTAATAACTTTATGTAACTGTAATCAAAATAAGTTACAGAATAAATATGATTGCTACTGAAACTGATATAAAAACAATACAGAAAAAGAGAGAGAGAAAAAAAAAACAACCTTGTGACCATGTTTTTCTGTAACATCAAATGAAGCTGCAATAAACATTTCCCAAAAGTTCAAAAGAATTCTTTGATAAACATTAAAAAAAAAAAAAAATCAGAATAAACAAACATGAATAACAATGAGATTTTAATGAATATAAGTAATAAACATAATATAAGTGTACCACATTAATAATTAAAAAAAAGTGACTTTTAAAAAGAATAAAACTTTTTAAAAAAAAAGACAAAGAATGTAATATTTTAAAAAAGAGTATTTTGTAAAAAGATTTTCTTTATTATGATCACCACAACAACAATAAAAAGTTATCATACTTATCAAATACTCCTGCCAGTAATGCTGAGTTTAGTGTCACTAGGTTGCTATCGATGTATTCAAGAAGGGGATCTGCTGCCTTTAGAACAAATGTTTTTGCAATAAACTTTCCTTTGATTTTTGCTTGAAAAATGAAACAAAAAGAAATATAATAATAAAGTACATAAATAATACCTGATGCACTTCAACATTTTCTTGGTTAATAATTTTAATAATGTATCCATTAAAACTTTCTTTTACCTAAAATGAAATTACATAATATACTATATTAATACAAAATAAAATACAATAAAAAATATAAGAGCCATTTTTAACTGATTTTACTTACCCTGCGTCCAACATGATTAATAATCTGATCCAGCCTATTATGCATATCATCCTTTGCACATATTAAAATATTCTTAAGAGTAGCTTCAAGCTGCTCAAGTCTATCTTCACCATGGACTACAGCCATAGCATCTAAAATTTTGCGATACTCAAGGGCTTGTGGCACATAATCAAGAAATTGCAACACATGTGCCATGTTATTCATCATGATGCATAACTATGAAAATTAATAAATTTATTAAATTATATAAGTTTTCTGTAATAGAAACAAAGTAGATATTTCAATTGCTAAACTGCTCCACAGACATACTTGATCTGTGACATCAAATTGACCTTCATTGTCATAAAAACCTTTAGCCTTTAACTTTCGGAAAATCATTTCACCATAATCCATAGCACATTTTCCAATTATCTAAAAGACAATATTTTTTAGAATTATTTTAGAAATATGAATTGGTTCATAAAATGTTGTATTTGTTAAGTCGCTTTCATTAAGATTTGGAGAGAGTTGTTACAATATAAAACAATTAAATATTAAACTTTCTGAACTACTCTATATCCTATCACATGTTAAACCACCATCCACCATTTGTTTACATGTTGTAATAAGATAAAGAAAGATTGCAGAAGTGTTACCAAAGAAACTTACCCCTGATATTTGTGACAAGAACATGTATGCTCCACTTACATCTGGCCAATCAAGATTAGTCCAGAAAATACATATCTATAAGAAAAAACAGTTTTTTTTTCCCTTCACAATTTTAAACAAATCCATCATCAATAAATCTTGAGATTGAAAAAGACAACAAATACTTGTGCACTATTCTAGATTCCTGAAGGTTATTTCCACTGTGCACTGTGCTCATTACATTCAATTGCACTGCACTGTAATATTAACAATTTATTAAATCACAAGTAATTTTGCATCAAAATAATTTCGGTATGAAAACATATTCGGTATGAATATTTTTGCAAGTAGGAATGGTAAATCTCCATATGATAATTTGGTAGGTACATTAAAAAAGCCCTGACAAAAGCATGTTTTCAGAGACCATTAGACATACAGATTTTTTTTGCTTTTGCAAAATTTTTGAATTTTGTATATCACATTTTAAGGATATCATCATATTATACATTTCAAAAAAAAAGAATGCAAGAAGGAATACTTGAGCACGACCTGTGTACAACCCCAGCAACCTAATCTTTTCATCAGTTTACACCACTATCAACATGTATTCTGGCAATGAAAAGATCAAGTCTGCCTTAAACTGATAATTTGGTAATTTAGTTCGATAAGAAAAAGATGGGTGGTTGGTATAGTTGAATGTGAATGAAATAATAATAAAAACTACATTCTTGTAACCTTGTAGTCCTGAACATCCTTTTAAACAGCTACAGTTTAGTAATAAATATATTATAACTATAAATCACATTCTAGTCGTCACAAACACTGTACAGCAATTTAAGTAAAAGACTGATATAACAAAATTAACAACAAAAAGATATTGTAGTTTGTATAATAATCTTTGAACAGATTTTAAAATAATATTTAAATATTCATGTGTTTAAAATTAAAGATTTTTTAAATTTGAATTTTTTTAAATACTTCTCTATTTTATTCTTAATTTAGTTGATAAATAAACTGTTGAAACCTGCTTTAACTAAAAGTCAAATATTTCCTAAAGTATTGATGACATTATCCTAATTTTTAGCATAACATCTATTAAAGCTACTTAGGGAAAAAGCTAAAAAAAGTGGTATTTTTAAAGTTTTGCCTCTTGAAAAAGCAGTGGAAAAATTTTGCTTTGACGAGAATAAAGATATTTTGCACCAAACAACAGATTTAACAATTTGCATTTTTTTAGTTACCTTAAATCGAATATCAAAAGCCTGAAACAAAATATTAAAAGTTTAATGTATTGAGAACCACATTGAATGGGTTGTCCAAATTTCTCCAGGAAAATTTTTTCACTTTGTTCGTAACTGTATCAATTTTCAACAAAAATAAAGAAGTATGGTTAAACAGCCTCAGGCTAAATGACTTGACATGGAATTACTTTGTTAGCTTAAACAGCCTCAGGCTAAATGACTTGACATGGAATTACTTTGTTAGCTTAAACAGCCTCAGGCTAAATGACTTGACATGGAATTACTTTGTTAGCTTAAAAAGTTCAACTTCAGAAACCCACCTGCCCTAAACAGCAAGTAACATCAACAGCTGAAGTAGAATGTTTGACCATAGAATCAATGACACGAACCTAAATCAATCAACATAAAGTTTAAAATAAGAAAGCAAAAGAAAAAAAACTAATTAAAATTCAATATCTGTATTTAGCTAATCACCTTCCATTTACATATCAAAATTAAGGAACTTAACACTTAAAAACTTTAGCTTAGCTGTATATGTTTTTATTTTCTTTGTGAAAATTAGTGCTTTATTCTTCACTTTAAACTTGTTTAGAAATTCACTGATTAAATTGCTCAATACTAAAAATAAGACTAAAATGAACCTCATCAATAGAAACAGCTTTCTCTATTCGCTGCTCAGCTTTTAATGCAGCTATATCCAACCATTTGATAACACCTTTTTTAAACCAACTATAATAACTGTCAAGTCCTCCATTCCGTGCATTTCTAAAAAGTTAACAAAGCAACAGCGGTTACAAATAATGTAAAACATTTAGCAATAATAAAAGTGAAGTTAGATTTCATTATGATTCATAATGACTTTGTTTACACTAAAAAAATTATTAAAAATTTCACAAAATTTAAGAAGTATTAATGTTATTTGAAGTTAAGTGTGCATCATAATTTCTACAAATCACTAACTCTTTTGGAATATCCTTCTTGAAAGAGTGCAGTTGACGTACAGCAATAAAAAGTTCAAACATAGCCATCCCAACCTCTTGACTACCTTTCAAAACGAGTTCGCTTTCAGATTTCTTTGCACATGTTTCAAATATTTCAGACAACTAAAAAAAAAAAAAATCTTAAAAATATTTTAAAAATAACTTAAGTAGTAAAAGTATTCACCATAAACAGCATAAAGTTTGATTTGAAAAGTATAGAGAAAAATCCTTTGACATTTTGTTAAAGATAGGAAAACAGATTTGTTAAATTATTAATGTAAGGTTTAAAACCACATGAAGATTTTTTTTATGTTCAATGCTTGTTTTCTCTTATGAACAGACAATTTTGGATTTTAACTTAATGATTGTTGGACACATTCTGTTTCTTCGACTCTAATGGCCCATGGACAACCAGTGTTTTGATTTGTAACAGTGGATTCCATTGATTCAAACATTTTAATCCATTTCAAAATAAAATTTCAGTGAGGCAAAACTAGGATTTCATGAACAAAAAATAAATGATGTGCAATAACCAGGGCTGTAGAGTTTGAGGTTTTTTGGGAGCTTCTGCTAATGAAGTCACTAAAAATGTACAGACCCTGACTCCTGGCTATATGCTCATACTTATTGTTCATTTTTGATATTTCATTAAAGCAACATTTAGTCAAAATGAACACAAGTTTTGTCAAAGTTACAATTTCAAAACCTTTTCAGCCTTCAAATTTTATATTTATTCAGCCTTCAAATTTTATATTTATGTTCAAAAACTATATTAACTCATTTCCATCAATAAGATAAAGTCTGATAACTTTAAAAACATGTCTAAAACTATTTTATTAAACCAAACTTTAGTTAAAACAAATTCATGTACTGTTTATTTACTAAAACTTGCAAAGTTGAAATCTCACAGAGTACTTATTTTTAATGATCTATTTGTTCAGAGAAGAAGTCTGAAACATTAATTAGTGATTTCAGTGGTGCTGATAAAATTCTATAATTCTAATTTAAAAAGATATTTGAAATGTTTTTATTATGAAATTTTAGAAAATGTCAAAATTATAGATGGTGACCAGGACAACAAATACTATTTAGATGACAGCTGATAGAATTGCATCTTCTATGAAAAGAAGAACTATAGCTGCAGAAAAAAATTATTGTTAGCAGCAATATACATAATCCAATTAACAGAATTTTGCTGAGCAGTGAGCAACTTACAAAGAGGAAAGACAAACTTTACAATATTTCCTTCTTCAAACAAGGAAGTAGAAAAACAAACTTTTGACTTTTAAAGAAACTATAGAAAAAAAAATTACACATTCAAAAAAAAGCAAAGTGTCACCATTTAAACATTTCTCAAGGACCTGATAATTTAAAAAATAATTAAAATGTCAGCAAGATATTGAAAACTCCTGTGATGAATCCAAAAAAAATATAACAGCAGTCTGGTTTAATTATTTTCTGCTCAGAAAATAATTAAACCAGATGAAGAAGGCTCTAGCAGAAGCAATTCTTTTCCAATGAACAAATCTCTTAAAACTTTAGAATATGAACGATACTTTATTTTACCAAGTATTTTAGGTAACTTTTTTTTTGTGTGCACCATACGAACTGATGTATGATTGATTTTTATAAAAGGAACTCAGGAAGAATTTTCTAGTTTTTTACAGTAGGAAATTAGAAAAAGTTATTAGAAACTAACTAGTAACTTTTTCAACATATCATTATCATTAATTTTTTTATCCCCTTGACAGCTTCTAGCTTGCTATAGTAATAGTATTACTGTACTAATGCCACAGTAGCACTTTGTTATTCCAATAGCATACTTGTTTTTCCGGTCAGGAATGTTTTTTGCATACACGTAGAAATTATAATCCTTATTTCCTTAGGTGATATGATTGACCGTCTTAGAATTAAATATAACCGCACTCGACAAGCTGTAATCACGACCGAACTTACAGAGATTATTTCTGGTTCAGTTGCTCTGGAAACTAAAGATTAAAGTTTGTAACTGAAGTTTATTGCGAAAAATATGAAATTTATTTTAGGACTTTTTTTTTTTTTTTAATTAGTTTTTCAGAAAGAAGTTGCAACCCAAAGATTCCTTAAATTAAGGACTGAGATATCGCTCTTTGGCATAAAATTTTTTACATACTTTACAGTATTTATATTCCTTCATAGTTTTATTCAAATCTTATATTTTGTAAAAAAAAAAAAAGTAACTTGTCAATTTTAAGAATAGAGGAGATTAATAAATATATGAAAAATCATTACTTCCTTATTCTGTGAGTATGATTTATCATTTATATATATTACCAAAGGCTATTAGTATAGCCAAAATCATTCAATGTTATAGGTAATGTAATAGCTACTATTACTAGGCTAATAGCTACAGGTTAGTTTATTATTTGATTTAATTCTATTGTCTGTGATCACCACAGACTAGTTTGATTGTTATCTATGCAACTCAGTCTTTATTGGCTCATAAACATTTAAAAGATAATAGCAACCTATCATTTTGGAAAGTATTATTCAGTAGAATATACCACAAAATCTTACATAAGGAGGTGTTGGAGTTGGAGTTTAAGTCAGAATTTTTCCCAACTCCACAGCCTTGGCAGTAATGATAGAAATATTATTCTGATAATGACAGAAAGCACATGCTGTTGACCAGTGAACGACTATACTGTTACTAAACTTCCACAAACCAAATAGCTTAGTATTGCATGCCCCCTCTGCCTACATGTCTTTCAATAACTTCAAAAAAAAAATAGCACTCACCCTTTCTGAGCATCTTGTGTTAGATTAACAAAAAATACAAATAAGAAGGGGGGAAGATAAAATTAAAGGTAAAAAAGGGGGGAAGATAAAAAATTACTTACGAGTAACTCAATCTTGTTAAAAACAAGAGATACATAATCTATTCCTATTCTAAATAAAATAATAATAATAAAAATAATCAAAACTAAATAATTTAAAGTAATTTCATTATGAGAATTAGATTAATATCATAAACCAATTTTAAAAACTGTATATTATAAATACTTACGTTTGAAACACAGGTTTGTAGTCTGTAATTCCTCTATTCATATCAGCAATGATTGTATTTGTCAATTGCACCATCTGATTAAGTTCTTCTAAATGTGTCTAAAATATCAAACAATATTGAATAGACTATTTATTTGCTGCGCTCGTTTATCTGCCACTGTTTTGACAATAACATCTCTATGGCCTTTAAAGAAAACAGAAAAAGAGCATGGGGGAAAAGAGCATGGGGGAATACACAAATAACATAAAAAGCATGATGTTTTCGTGCACCAATACATTTCTGAGAGAAGAATAAAAAAGTTGTGGTAACAAAATTTAACTTACTTGAGAAACTGCCTGATAGAATGCTTCAGTGACAGAAACCCACTCTGCTGTACCTGTCTACAAATATTAATAAAAAATTATTTAAAACAGTAGCACACTTTAGAAGTAAATTGAAATTTTAGCAACATTTTTGGCAACCAAAATCACAACAAGTAGTATACCAATGTATAAATATTTAAAAATATTATAATTTTTAAATATAAAAAAAAATCATAATATCTAAATATCAAAAAATATTATAATGTTAAGGTTAATATTGATGTGAACAAAGGCATAGATAAAACAAAAATTAAATATATAATTGCCTCAACCACTTCAGCTACTTGCTTTGTAAGATGCTTATCTGGAAACTTGTGCACAAAAATAGGAAGTTTGTGGATGATAAATAAACACCTGGAGAAATGTAAACAAATGTTGACACAGCATTGTGATTGATTCGAATTGATAAAAAAATCTACAGTCAAGCTATTTATCATTGTTAGTAGTTTTAATATTTTTAGAAGTGCTAAGTAAAAGTGGCTTGTTTTAGAAAAATTTTTTTGCTCTAAAAAAAATTAAAACTTGAAGATTACAAAACAATTTACATGAGCATTTTGCTGAGCTGCAAAAGTTTTTCTGGGTTTCCTGCAGAAAATATGTATCTGTATTTGCTTAGCAGAAGCATAGCATGATCACAAAAAGCTTCCAATGAGTTAACAAAATCTTCATTTTCCTACAACAGTAAGGAAAAAGTCATTAGAAAAAGGAGTAAAATATATTCGAATTGAAATAAAATTTGAAATAAAAAACATGTGGTGTTTTTCTTTCTTAAACAATACCAACAGTATATTAACTTAGGAAAGAGTATATACCTTTTCTGATAAATCATCTGATGAGGCTAACATACGATATTGTTCAAGAAGATCAACAAGTATATCATAGGACAACAAGGTTTTTTGGAAAAGGTCACTAAATACATTCCACTTTCTATAAAACATAAAATGCACATCAGTAAGTATTTATACTATCCATTGTAAGCTCAAAATTACAACATATGTACTGTACCAGATAAGAAAACTAGAATGAGTTACTAGTAAAATTGGTAGTTTGTAATACAAAAAGACTTACCCAACTACTTGCTGTAGTCTAGATATTTCATGTTGAACACAGTATTGCGTAAGTATTGCTTCTGCTTTATCAACAATTGCACCATCCCAGAACTTTCCAGGCTAAAAAAGTTCATGTAAAAACTGTTTTAAATTATTAAGATAAATGGATCTAAATAAGCAGCTAAACAATTTCTTTTTGTTGTATTTTAGATTTAAACTATGTTCATCTTTTTGGTTGATACATTTTTAACTAATCATCATAATTGAAATTTTATAAGCACTTATCATTTTAATCCTTACTTTATATAAAAGTACAACTAATGAGTGTTGAATATAAAAGCGCAACTAATGAGTGTTGAATATAAAAGTGCAACTAATGCAAAATCTGAAATGGTTTTGGCGCTCTGTAATATTTAAACAACATTATGCACTTTGAAAAAAAAACTATTCAAAGCAACCAAACATATGTGTGAACATTTATGCACAAAACCATTTATGTTGTTTTGTTGAACTTTTTCACATGTTTTTACCATGGTATTTTTTTTTTGGTTTTACAGATAACATCTAAAATAATTGCTTCAAATGAAGACACCCTCTGTTCTCGAGTATATAAGTTCTACTCCATTAACATTTATGGATGAAAAATCATCTGATGGCCTAGAACAACTACCGGTGACATTTTGTAACGTTTTCACAACAATATACCAGCTTCTCATCAAGTCACTGGAAGAAAATTGACCACTCTTAAGTGTTTGTTTGACCATAAGGATGAAAAATTGCAGTCAAAGTAGCTAAGTGGAAACTGGATGTGAAAGCCTACAAGAAAAAATACATCCCACAACATGATGAAAGACAGAAGTCCAAGGCTGAGAATTTGCGTGAGCAGCTGTAAAGAAAATTCTCAAATACCTGCTGGATCATTGATGATGAATGGTATTTCATACTCTCCTAGAGGAATGGATTCAGAAACGACTTATTGTGTACATTATGCCAACTATGATGACAACAACATATTCTGGCCCGACAAATCCAGTTTCCATTACAAAGTGGTGGTGGAACACTTGGAACAGAATGGCATCATTTTAGTTGCCAAGGAAGACAACCCTGCTAACCTCTTGGAGGCCATATCCATCAAAGATTTTTGGGCTATCTTAAAAGCCCATGTCTACTCCAATGCTCGAATGCTGAAAACATTTTTCAGCTCTTTCACAGAATCAAATTATGTCTGCAACAAATGAATGTCAGTCTTGTACAGTGCCTTGAAGAGAGCATCAAAAAAAGAATTGATTATCTTTGGTAAAATTATGTTATTGAGAGTTAAACATAGGTATGGTTTGTACAATTTGTATTACTCTTTCTAAGGATATAATCATTATTGCTGTACGTAAATATATTATCAAATTTCTTTTTCGAAAGCATTCCGGATTTTGCTGCAACACCTGTTATTTTCAATAGAATATATTCAATAGGTACAAAATCCCAATTTAATGCTAACAAATAAAATGTATTATGTAAGTAATATACAAATGAAATATGTTATTCAAACAAACTACAAAGTGCAGATTACAGCAAAAAGCTGAAGAGATCTCAACAATAGACACTAAACAAGCAACTAAACTGTTTAAAACACCTTAAAATTGAGCAATTTAAATTAGCGTTTGAACATGATGAAATTTATCAGTCTTTGATTGTTAATTACTCAAAAACTATATAAAAGATTTTTCTAATTTTTTTGCAGAAAGAAGCTAATGTGTTGTTCTTTGATTGTATTGGTGTTAAGTATTAGTTAAGGATAATAAATATTTCGTCAAGAACAACTTATGGAAATTTTTCAAAATTCTTTGTTGTCACAAATTGACATTTCAAAGTTGATTATGTTACTCAATGTTTAGTTTGATTTTTTTTTTTTTTTTTTTTTTGCAGTAATATAAAGAGGCCTGATTTATTGAAAGAAAAGCAGTAGGTGGAAAAAAGAAAGGATTTAAACAAAAAATAAAGCAAAATCAATCATTTGCTCCATAAAAGCAAATTCATGTCAGTCGTAGAGAGATCTTGCAAGAAAATTTAAATTCACCAAACTTTGAAAAGTACTTAAATCTCAAAATAAAGCATGTCATAAAAAAGAAAACTCCAAAGTGATCCACTGATAGAGAAATTAAAGAAATTCATAATTCAAAAAAGCTATACAAACTTTTAAGCATAGAAAACTTGTGCATTATTGAAGACAATTAAACCTATAGCAAAAAAGACTTTTCACAGTTGCCAGGCCAGCAATATTTTTTTCAGTCGAAAGGTAGATGTTAGTTATTGAAAGTTATTGATCAATTATAAAAGGTGTCCTATTGGAAAGCAAAATATTAGCTTAAGATAAAGTTGATTTTAAGGAAAAGTAGATAAACAGCTTCAAAAAAAGTAACTCAAAGCAAGATCCAGGATCCAGATGATGTCAAGTACTTGCAAAAATATTTGATTTCTATCTAAGCATCCAGTAATAAATGTAAAAAATGATAGAAATAATTTAGTTAGCTTCATTATGGTAAAAAATTTACAAAAATTTGTTAAGTAATTTTCAAGTAATTAACAATTAAAGAATGCTGTTTTGCATTGTGTTCAACTGATAAGTAATAGTAAGTTTGTAAATATCTTACTTCAACATCAATATTCCTTTGACAATCATACCGTACAAAGTAATTAAGGAACTCATTATAAATTGTATTTGTAGACACATGAGAATTGCTATCAGATTCCTATAGGAAAAAAATTATAGTTGTTAAAAAAATGCTACATAGTAAATCCTACTAGAATATTCATACACATAACCATAATGAAACATCACAGATGTTAAATCAACTTAATATATATACATATATATACACAAGTATATACAAAAATATATACAAATATACTGAAGTATATACAAAAATTTATACAAAAATACATGCAAAAATATAAACTTTATACCTGATTACCTATTGAATGTGCAATACTTGCATTCTTGGATGATACCTATGTTGCATAATAAACAAATGCTCAAATTATAAATAGTATCGAAAAAAAGAGTTTACTTTACATAAGTGAAAAAAACTTTTTCCAGAAGGAAAAAAAGACTTTTCAAAATTAGTAATTAACCAACCTTAGCAGAAAGAGACATGCTGAGGTGTATCTTCCCATTAACTTTTTTCTTTTCAGATTGAGGTTCCAGCTGAAACCATGTGTCTAGCCCATCTTCAGATACAGTCTATACATATCAAATGGAACCATATTTGCTATATATCAAAAAATTTTAAGACTAAATAGCATTAGTGAACTGTGGAGTAAGTAAAATAGTAAAAGCCTGGCATAAATAATTTTTTGGAAAAGATATCTTACTTTTAGTGGTACTTCAACTAGACCCATAAAATCATCTAAAAACGCATTAGATGATCTAGCAGACTGGTACATTTCCTTAAAAAATCTTAAAAAAAAAAAATTTAACTTTTCATATTATTATTATTTTTTTTTTATCAAAAGATAATTTTTGTAATTTTGTTGAAGATTAATACATAATAATATATAATACTATATAACGATGTATAATAACGTATATTGTATAATATTGTATAACAATATTAAATACTATCTAACAATGTATAATAATTTAATTGTATAATATTGTAAAATACTATTGCAAACACATAAAAATTAGAGTTTTCTATAACCATAGTAGTGCATATTCTAGTTGTATTCATATCTAAGCTCTAACTTAATCTCTAAATGCTATAACACTAGCAACATCATAATTTTTGAAATCTTTTATTAAGTGACTTAAACTTATATAATTAGTTAAAATGTTGAGATAAGAAAATCTGAATTATTCAGATTAAAAAACTTCTGGCAATCAAATTTAATTAAGAACTTTAATTTGTATTACATTAAAAAGTATTATAAACAAAAACTTTTAAAAAAATTTATAATAACTTTCAACCTTCCTGCTCCTCTGACACCTTTGATAGAAGTTATGGCATTATTTGAATCCCATACTACTGTATTATCGTCTTTATCCCTAAAATATGAAAACTTTATTTATTTAGACCACTAGAAATGTTATATCTATGCATTATAAAATATTTACAGAAATAAATAGTAATACAAAATGCTAAACTTTTACAAATACTAAACTTTTTTTTTACCAAATATCCACCCTGAGAACTTGATTTTTGACATCATTAACCACACTAAAAGCAAACATAACTATGAAGAAAAGTACTTAAAAAACTTTTCTTTAAAAAAAAAAAAAAAAAAAAAAACATATTTGAATATAAAACGCACAACTTAAAATATTGCTTCCATTCAGGATTTAGTGTTTTTAATTTTATCTTTGTTAATTTAACATCTTCTTCTCTTTGGAAGTCACGCAAAACTTTTTTCTTTCTTTTACCATTATGATTTATATCTCCAGCACCATTGTCAATTATTGATATCATACAATAAGGATCACTAAACCCTGCAAAGCAAAAACTGAAGTAAACAAGACAAATACTGAAGTAAACAAGACAAAGACTGAAATAATTTTTTTTATATACTTTGATTTATAACTGAATAGCAACCAGGTGTATCAGTTGTTTTTTAACAAATTAGATTTTAAATAAAAATTAACCATAAGGAAAAATACTGTCAAGTCATAAAATAGTAATTAATTTTATGCATGTATGTAAAAAATTACATCAGTTTAAAGAATTATTAGAGCTCTAACATGAAAATATCCAACCATCAGGAATGATCAATCATTAGATTTGAATCTTCATAATAAATAATTTCAATATTGTAGCAGATGTACTCTTACATTTTTATTATTTTTTTAGCCATCAAAAATGTTTCACAACTGACTGAAATTAATTTCTTGCTGAAATCATGACTTGTTAGATTCATAAGAATATCAGTTCTTAGATAGCATTTAAGTAAGTTAAGAAGACAATAAACTATGCAAGAGCAGAACAAAACAGTGCTGTTAACGGGTTTTGTTTTGACAGTGTAAAATAGCTTAAGTATGTAAAATACAGAAGACTCACTTAAAAATGTAATTAATCTTGAACAAGACATTTAAATTAAATTTGATGAGATAATTTTTATAGTGATTAATTCAGTTTTTCTATGATGCGGTTATCCACTTTTTTGATAAACATTCCAACTGTCATACAAAAGATCAAAAGATAGCAAGATAAAGAAATTGAACAATAATTCCAAAAGATTCAAAGAGTACCAACCTCCATCAAGCAACTTTTGCAGCAGTTTATATGAAAAAAAAGTCTACTAATATGAATCCATACTTTATAGATTAAAAAATAAGCACAAATAAAGATTTCAGTTTCTTTATACCATTAGCATCTTTAGGATCTAATCCAGTTGCAGCAATAACTAAAAGCAAAAAAAAAAAAAAATTTTAAATAAATTTTTAAAATAAATTTATTTTAAAAATGCATAAACCTAGGGAAGGTCAAAATAAAAACATGAAAACAATAAATTAATAACAAGACATAAAATAAAGTAACCTTGAAGATTCAAATAACATTCAGGAGGCTGAAAGTAATCAAATGAAAGTAATCAATTGTGCGTTATTAAATTATAATTGTATTAAACCAAACCATTAAACATCATTTTATGAAACATTTAAACATAAAAGGTCTTTTTTTGTTTTCATTTGCCAAAATGTCAAAAAAAGAATTTTTTTGCTTATTAATCTTATAATAAAGAATTCTATTTACTTTGAGACTTGAAACTTCATCATAAATCTTTTTGTGGTCAGCAGCACTTATATCAAAAACCTGGAAAAAAAAAATTATTTTCTAAAAAATAAAAAAGTATTTTAAGCCACCTATTTTGAAAAACTAGAATTATTAAACTAATTTATAAGTAATATCTGTACAACTATACCTGCTTTCCATAGGCAAAGATCTCACCATCAGTCAAAGAATCGCCCCCTTGATTGCGTTTACCAAGTTGATACTTTATGGTGTATACTAATTCTTTGTATAGCTGGAGAGCCTAAATAGATAAACTTATTTTTAGAACTGGATTATAATATGTAAATTATTATTATTTAAAGTATTTATTATTTATATTATTATGATTATAATGCATAAATTATTATTTAAATCATTATGATTATAATGCATAAATTATTATTATTTAAATTATCATGATTGTAATACATAAATTATTATTATTTTTTTGGTTTCATACTTTGATAAGAAAAGCATCAACTATGTGACAAGAGTAGATAATCTACCAGATGTTCCAGAACTTTGCCTAATCAAGGATTTTTGGAGTATTTTGAAAAGTATTCTGAAATGCAAACAACTGGCAAGCAAGAAATACTGATGAGTTATGTACTATAATAAATTATTGTTTCAAGAAAATCAATATTGAGCTTGTAAAAGACACCTTCAAGTCAATTTTCCTCGAATAGGAAGAGTCAGGACTAGTGGACTTATAGAAGATAATATTGAAATGAATAAAGGACTTAATACTCTATTTTAATATATTTTGTTTTAACTTTTAGCTTAAATACTAAGGGAGTTATGCCCCTTTTTACTTTGTTAAATTTTTTATTGAACATTTGTTGTCAACCCGAACCAAGTATGATTTATGACATTTTATAGTATTTAAATCATACTTTTTTTAGGCTGAGGAGCTAATATCCTTGGTGAAAATAGCCTACTATTGTTAAAAGCAATAGACAATTTTTTCAAAAGTTGTTTTGGAACTGGAAAAGTTTCAAAAACTTATCTCAATACCTACAATTTTTGAAGAAAATGTTTTAGAGTACAGATCAATTTCAGACTTTCAAAATACATATTATTCTCTTAAAAAAAATGAACAATGTATTCAAGATTTGAAATCAGATCTTCTCTGTCGACTACAATGTCTCTGGTTCAAATCCCCCCCCCCAACCAACCATATTCCCTTTTTGAAATCTAAAAACAAAAAAAATATTTACTAAATTCACATTTATAAAATTAAACCATAGGAATATTCAACAGGATATACTCATTTAGACCCCCTGCAAAACCATCACTAAGTATCAAATAAAATAAAGTCATAGGTCATAGAAAATTCAACCAGTACCACCATACCATCCAGTACAAATCATGTTTTTCTCATTATCCTGTGTCAGATGGAAACATTTTTTTGAATCAATTGCTAAAATAAAAACTGATTAAAGACCAAGGACAAGGATTTTAATTTCAACAGCTTTATTATCTTTACAAAAAGTTTAATAACTATATGTAAAGTTAAATAACTTCGAACGGCATTTTCTGCACATAAATACATCCATAAAACAATCCATTGTTTTTGCTTGATTTTTGAACTATTCCATCATGTCCAAACTTATAGCAATACAGAAGTAATTTTTAAAATATATACAAAGATTGAATATTGGTTTGTATTGCGTGGCGATGTTAAATGAACAACTTAAATACTTAAGGAAAATCGTTGAAGTTTGTTGTCCCGTTCGTGCTGAAGAGAGATGTAGAAATCCTCTTTATAATGAGGTGTTTTCTGATGACCAATTGATATCGGACCTTATGAACAGTGATCCAAGATAATATTCCACATACTCTTTCATTCCAGTCGGACATAAACGAAAGTTAAAAAAAGACCATAACAATTTTAAGATTTCAGTCTAAAAGATCAACAAACAATTGCTACAATTGGGGTTTGTGAATCTCAAATTACAATGAGCCGTCTTTTTAATCAGCTAATAAGCAAATAACGCGGCACTATAAAGTTAACTTAAAGCACTTATAAATGCACACTCAAAATAATTGTAATTAAAAAACGACAAATGTTTCATGATCATCAGAAATGTTAATCGTTTGTCTTGAAACTATTTCTTTATCCGGAAAGGAAAGAGACTATAAAGAGCAGTTTTTGTTGAGATTTTTATTGATCTTAAATTTGTTGAGGGTTCTGTGCCTTATTTTAGTTTTATCAAGACGTATTTGAGACTTTATGTTTGATTTCATGTTGAAAAACAATCAAGAAAAAGTATATTACTCCACAATTAAAGTTTTGTAAGAAAAAAAAAAAGTAAATACAGTTTTATATATTGAGCTTAAATGAATGCATACTTTAAATTTCTCTGGAGGCTGGAAAATAGATTCATCTTTAGACCAATTATTCTCTTCTGTACAATCTTCTCTATGCTTAATTGAGTTGTATGCTTTTTCAACTCTGCTTTTCTGATTTGATTCTAAAACTGCCATATCCTCAAAGAATGCACCATCCAATACTTTGCCTCTAAACCCATAAAATAAATTTAAAACATCAAAAGAAGACTATCTTAAATCTTAAATCAGTTGAAACATAATTTTATTAGTTTTAACATTGAATTTCATATGAAATTAAATTATTTGTTCTCTACAGCAACTAAGGAAACAGTTAAAACGCAATGAATTGTAAATAAAAAGATCACCACATCTGCTACAATTATAATTAAATGTCAAACTATGATGAGAACTATATGATATTATTCTGACAATAGCAGAATTACTTAACTTTTTTTCAGTACCTTAAATTTAAAGAAAACACAAATAAGGTAAATAAAATCAATGTTAGGAACCAATTACTTAACATAAAAACTTGGTTATTAGTAAAATTTTAATTTGATTTATCAAAATTGCATACTTGATTGAAGTCAAGTTGTCCAGATTGTTATTTTGAAAATCATTTTAAGAAAGATTAATCTTTTTAATCTCTGAACAGATTAATCTTTCTATATAAATAAAAGTCCCTGAACTAATAATAGTCTACAAAGGTATTTTTTAAATAAGCCTTAATTTAAAAGGACACTTAAACTCTTGTTGACCTATAATCTTCATACTTATTCTTAACACAAATGTTTATGAACACAAATAAAGCTGACAGAGACCCTAGAAATCAATTTACACAAATTCTTTTGTGCCTGAACTCTATTTGTGGGTCAAATACTACAGATTTTTTTGGGCCTGAACTCTATTTGCAGTTAAAGCGTCACAGATGTGTGGTATTTGAAATTTAAAAGTTGTCAAAACATGTTTTTGCAAGTACCACATTTGTGCCTAACACAATCATGCATATGTATGAATACTGCAAAATCAAGTGACTTTGAACAAATTTAAAAAAGTTGTTTAAATATTAAAAAAAAAAAAATGTATTTTTTTACGTGTCTTAACTAAAGTATATTCTAAAAATAAATTTTATCTGTTTATTAAAAGTTTGAAAATTTATATACTGCAAACTTGTTTGTTGCATCTGCTGTTAACATTTAAGGGTTTATGAATATTACAACTTATTGTAAATTTAAATAGGATGGGTATGACATAAGAATGTTCTAATTTATAACACTAACAATTATAAATAAAGATAAAAATTATGGGTTGGCTTCAGCTACATGTTGGGGATGACTGTCCTTGTGTAAAAATATTACAAAGCAAAGTTTAATGTTTCAATTTTTAGGTGTTAGTAAATGATGTCTATAGGTATAATGTAAGTAATCTTACAATTTAAATTTTAGGGTACTAACAGTATTATATGTATATATATACAGTACTGTGAATAAGTTTTAGCCCACCATAATTTTATAATTTTTTTTGATTTTATTGTAAAAATATGAAGGACTTATGAAGTAAAATAAAAATCAGGCTTATAGACACATATATTACAAACAAAAATATCTAGAAATAATTTAATAAAATATGATACAAAAAGAAAAAACAATTAATGCTTTGTATGCCTGCCTTTTGCATTGATCATAGAAGCGAACCTCCTGGGAGTTGATTCATATAAATTTGTAATGAAATTTTGTGGAATATTGGCCCACTCTCTTCTTAACATTCAAAAACATTCTTCAACATTTTTGGGGTTATATTCAACCTTTTTTTAATCCGAATAATCCCAAACATGTTCAATAATGTTCAAATCTGGACTTTGAGGAGGCCAGTTCATTACTTCAAGAACTCCCTCCTCACAAATGTTCTGTAAATATTTTTTGGCGACTCGGAAACAATGTTTGGGATCATTATTCCAGATGGTATTGCATGATGTCTTAAAATTTCTATATATTGTTCTCCTGTCAGTTTGCCATCAATTCTGATTAAATAACCTACTACAGATGATGAAATACAACCCCAAACTAAAAACAGAACCTCCCCCTGCTTGAATGTTGGATGTAGACAATCAGGGTGATAAGCCTCTCCTACCCTTCTTTTTACATACTGTCATCTTCTGCTACCAAACAATTCAAATTTTGATTCATCTGTGTATAGTACACGGTTTAACATTTCTTGCATCCAATTATTATGCTGTTTTGCATATTTAAGTCTTTTTCTTTATTGCCATGACATTGTAAAGGCTTTCGAAGTGCAAAACATCCTCTTAACCCAGCTTTTAGCAAATGTCGTCGAATGCAAGATGAGGAAACATTTGTCCCAGTCGCAGCCTGAATGTCTTGGGCTAGTTCACTGGAGGTTTTTTTCCGATTTCGCAGAAACATATTTTAAAAATACTTTATGCCATGTTTTATGAGCTTTGGAGGTCTTCCACTTTGAGTTTTATCCTCAAGAGATCCCATGTTTTTAAATTTTTTTATAATTTCTCTAATAGCGCTCCTTGAATATTTTGTTTTTTGAAAATTTGTTGTTGAGAATAACCTTCTTCATGAAGCACGATAATTTTTTTACGTTCCAGTATTGGAATCTTACCCATTATTTAAATAACAATAAACGTAAAAATACAAAAGAAAAAAAAAAAAAACTTAAATTAGAATAAGTTTTGCTCTTAGAAAAACAAAAAATAATAATTAAACACACAATATCTATGAAATATCTTGGTAAACTGTATTATCATCTAATATGAAGCCTTCAAGGCAATAAATAAACAAAAATGCAAGAGCAAACTAAAAACAAACAAGCTGATACATATTGGGTTCAGATCAGCATACAATAAAAATAAGCACATTAGATATCTAAATACTAAAATCTATGTAAAATTATGATAAATATTGCTTTTGTTTGTTAAAATAGTGCTTAGTATTGTTTGAAGTTAGACATTATTTTATATAAAAAATAATCAGAAGCTGTTATTCAAAATATGTTAAAAAAACATGAGTTTTAATTAGTGGGCTAAAACTTATTCACAGTCTGTACATATGTTACTGTGTGTGTGTATATATATATATATATATATATATATATATATATATATATATATATATATATATATATATATATATATATATATATATATAAATTTTTTTTAAATCTAGATTAGATACAAAATTCCTGTATATTCAATAAATCTCTCTCTCTCTCTATAAATATATAAAAGCAATAAAAAAAAGAGAAAAAAAAAAATGTCTACCTGTGGGATTGAGCATCATTTTGAGCTAGAGTCAAGGAATCCTCAAGATTTATTAAATATTGACGATTAACCTGAGGTCCTGTTCTTCGTCTAATTGACATGCGTCGTTTTGCTCTGTCTCCATTTTGCTGCATTTTAAAATAGTTCTTTTTTCTATGAAATCAATCAAAAACATATTTGTATACATTACAAATTATTACAGTATATCTATACTTGTAAATTGAAATATTAAGGTGGCCATTTGTCATTCTTTAGGGAAGACAGTCCTCCTTTTGTAAGTTCTAACCTCTATCAAAAAGTAAGCATAATTTAAAAAGTTCCTTATGCTTTTATTATGTATATATTAAATTATAGAGTATTTTTGTTGCAATACATGTTTCTTTTATTTTGTAATATAAAAAAGTTGGTCAATTTACCTATATATATCAATATACTTTTCAAACACACACAGATTTATATATATATATATATATGTGTGTGTGTGTGTGTGTGTGTGTGTGTGTGTGTGTGTGTGTGTGTGTGTGTGTGTGTGTGTGTGTGTGTGTGTGTGTGTGTGTGTGTGTGTGTGTGTGTGTGTGTGTGTGTGTGTGTGTGTGTGTGTGTGTGTAGCAAAATTCATCATCTAAAAGATTTTAAATAAGGAAGTACTTACCCTTAGCTGAATGTATGAACGCTAACTTAAGAAAACAAAAGATTTATAAAAATTTTCTCAGTTTAACTTAAACAATCCCTCAACTTACAAAACTATCTGTGTTACATTACCTTTGGTGTAATGACTTGTAAAAATTTATCTATGGAATCTCTTTTTGGTATATATTTGTTTTGTTTTGAAATCAATTGGTATTTCGTTGATAATGAAATCGGTAACGGCTTTAAAATTCATTGGATTAACTCCGTAATTCTATTCCATCTGCTTTATAAAGATTATTTTATAATAATTTCCTAGAAGAGAGCGGCACTTTTATAAGGGAATTCGTTACAAACTAAATTGAAGTCAAGAGAGACAATTATCACCTTAAAACATTACATTTATATATTTTTATGAAAACTTGGAATATTTTTTTGTATTTTTATTAAAAAATCAACGTTAATTATATATATCTATTGATAAGGTTAGGAGCATAACCTTATGCAATTCAGCGTGTTTTTCTCACTCAAGCTTTAGAAAAAACTGTTTCGAATTTCGTTTTTTTAATCTAATTAATGAACTGAATGTGTTTATGCACGCCACGCGGCATTTTAAAATCGCTTTCTTCGTGCTTTTTAAATTGATACCGCTGGAGAACAATTAACCCAATGAGAACTTTTCTGATTAGACACAACTGATGTTTACAAAGCAAGAGTTGATTTGAATGTATAAGTCTCTGTTTTCATTATTATTTTTTTTCTTTTTAAATGAAACTGAAGAACTGGAAATGCCTTGGTCAGATAATTTGTCTTGGATACAATTAAGTCAAAAAAATTGTATAGCTTAGACAGGTGAATTGAGTTGCTCAACTTCAAAAAAGGAATTCTATAATAAGAATTGTAAATTAGAGTGGAAAGCTAAATGCAACAATATCAATAATTAAATCATTTCAAGAAACTTTCTTAACATTTTAATTACAAGTTGCCTATTTAAAAAAGCGATTCGGATATGACGCTTTACTTAAGAACTTCTTTTAAGCCACTTTTAATGTTGAGTAATTATCGTGCTGTCGAAAAAACATCATCAGTTTTAAACTGCTTAGAGTGTTTTCTATCAATGTAAGGAGAAAAAAAAAATTTCTATTAACATTGCGAAACAGATTGATAAACGTAAAAGTGTATAAAGACGTTGTATAACAAGATGATACATAAAAGCATAAGAAGATGTTGTATTAGTATTAGTGTATATAATTACTTAAAAAAATATATAAAAAAAGGACACATAAGTTATCATATTAAAAAATATATTCCTATCAAAGTCAAACTTTTTAAGATTAACCAAATATAAATAGCCTGAGTTATTTTTAAATAAGAAAAGGTAGAACACCGTAGGTAGAAACAAGGTAGAACACCGTAGAACGCCGTAGGTAGTAAGAAGGTATTTAAGTTTTAAGTAGTAACGTTTTAAGTAGTAACATTTAAGTAGTAACGTTGTTCTTGGCTTATTGAGCTTTGGAAGGTTTATGGAAATTAACGCGTTGCTTGCTTTACATTTTAAAGCTTGATCAAATATTGAAATGGGTCAGGCCTTAGTTCAATTTGGATTATGATACTTATCTTCTTTTATCCCCATGAAATTTTTTAAGCTTCTAATTTATTTATTTTTGTATAGTTAATATACGGTTAGCTAATATAGTTAAAAATGTATACCTATTAATTAATCTTTTTACCTATATTCCAGTTTTCTGCTCAACATGTTATTACAGCTTTATTTCCCAAAAGTAAATTCATAGTGATACTGTTGGTTAAAAACCAAAAATAAATTTTAACTTTTTACGCGGTTTTATACGCAAACGGGATTGGTTTGTGAATAATTGCAAAAATTAAAAAAAAACCAAAAGATTTTCAACAATTCGGTTTTTTATGATTTTCATCAACTACGGCTTGATGAATGGAAACAAAATGAATTCTTTTGAATAGTGAAAAAAATAAGTTTCGACTTTTTTTTTAATGGTCTTTCCTTTTAAAGCTTTATAGTTGAAAGATGTGATCTTCTGCCGCATAATCTAATAAATTACACTCCAGATTTTTTAAAAGGATTTATTAAAATAAATAAATATTATTCAATTAAAAGGATTTATTACCGATTATCATTAATAATTTATTATCAATTACAGCCATTTGGAATAAATCTTTCTTTAAACATTTTTTTAAAGAAAACTCTGTTTTCTTTAAAAATAATAAAAAACTAGAATAAATACTGCTCCTATCATCAATTTCGGTAACCGCGTTTTACCGGTTTAAAATTTTCTAAACCGGTAAAATGCGGTTTACCGAAGTTGATAATAGGAGCAGTATTTATTCTAGTTTTTTATCGTAACGATGTGAATCGATCAGGCTCTTAAGCTTGAACAGCTTTTGGTTTTAAAAAAATATACTAAATTTGGGTTTTTGATTTTGTTAGATTTGTAGAACACTTTAATTTTTAATGAAATATTAACTTACATTGACATTTTCAGCTTCTCTTGCAGTTTTTACTCACCACAGTAATCATGAGACTTTATTTAATCGATTCTTTTTTTTTTTTTTTTTTCTTACTCAGGTATTCAGCTGAGTAATTAATTCAGGTATTGCCGATGATTTGCCTATACACACGGAATAAAAGTTGATTGGTTGCTATGCCATTATCAGGAAAATTTAGTTATCTTATGAAATGTTTCCTCTTTTGTTATTTTCTATGGTTTTCATGCTTAAAAAGAAAGAAAAAAAAAATGAAGTCTTCTTTAAAAAAAAATCAAAGTATCCGTTTTAATAAACTATGGTTTCCTAAAAAACTTCTCATCGGTAGTCGCTATTAGAAAATCATCAATTATAGAGATTTTTTTTGCGAATTTAATATAGGCCTCTTTTCGTTGAAACTATTTTACTGATAGTTTTATATATATATATATATATATATATATATATATATATATATATATATATATATATATATATATATATAAAAAATAGGTTCTTCTTAAAAGGTTAACTTTTTTTAGGGGGTATGTTTTTTTTATACAAGATTGTATGAAGTCTAAACAGTAATAGGAGATCTATTTTTAAAAAATCAAGTGTGTTTTTAAACATATAGCATTAAAGTCTTGTTAAACATATCGCTTTTGTGTAATAACACTCATAAATAGTTTGCATTGCACCGAAGATTTACGAAAAACTAGAGAAACGCAAAAGAAAACACACGTTTACAAGAATTTGAATGGATATTTTTTTCACTGTAATTTTATTAATGAGATTTAAAGCTGTAATTTTGGTATCTCAAGCAAGTTTGATAACTTAGTTAGGTATCATCTGCGATTAAATACTAGGTAATGATATTAGACGTGAGGATTAGTTTTTAGGTATCAACTATTAGGGATTTGCTGTTTAGGTAACTTAGCTATTAGTTATTACGTCGTACTACAAATTAGTTGTAAAAGTTTATCAAGAGAAACGATGGTTACAGGATGAAAAAAATTTTGGTCTATTGTTATAAAACACCATTGGTTTGCTTCCCCTTAGTTTTTTTCCTCTTATAGGCATTTAAAAAAATTTTACTATGCTTTCTACTAGCAAATTACAGTAGCACGAATTTGTCCGGTAAACATTACATAGTCAAACTTATTAGACTTCTTTTTGGTTAAATAAATAAATAAAAAAAAAAAAAATGTTGAAGAAACATCGCTTGTGACGTAAATGACAAACAAAATCAGAAACAGCGCAGTTATAATCTTGAACCACTTTTTCATGAGTTATTTCTGTAATAGTTAGACAGTAAAAATGATAAAACTCAAAGGTTTTTGAGATTAAAAGTGGAAGTCATTGGCTGACTGCATAGAACCAATCAAAAAGAAGCAAGTGAAACGAATTTCGTAACTATTACTTTGACAGAAAGTTCTATTGAAAGATATTCATGATAGCACTTTTTTGTCTAGTGGATTTTCATATCCAAGGGTAGATAAAAAATATTATCTCCAAAATGAAGTTCAGAATGAAATAGTATTAATAAAACTATCATTAGAACAACAAATTGGTGTTCACGTATGGCTTTTCTTTTAAAACCATTACAACTGTTCCCTATTCCCCAGATTTTTCTATGAATTATAAACTCCTAATATTTTTTAAGGCAAATGAAAAAGCAAATATATTCCATCCTGCATTATCCAAGACTTAAGTGTAATAAAATATAATTAGACAAAGCTTGATTTGCATGATAAACATCACAAAAAATATCTTTTCATCACCAGACACTAATTTTGCATATAGAATGTATGAGTTTACTGATTCAAACGAAAACTTTGAATTTCATTTTGAAAATAGATTTATGATTACTGCTACTTTTAACTTGTTGAAAAGCATTTTGTTCCACAATGTAACGCTTCAAAATTCAAGAGTCCTAACCTTAAGACATTAAAAATATTGTTTAAGATATTTGACCTCAGACGTTGTAACCAAATAAGTGTCTGACTTTTTGGTATTTTTGGTCGATAGTGAGTTTTCTGGTCTTTGTTTCCGATGCATATTAATTTCCTTAGAACCCTTAGATCTATGTAATTGGGATACCAAAGTGTCACTTATAACTTTAAGAGTAGCATTTTGTAATACTTTCTATGCAAATGTTGTGATCGTCCTTATTTTTGGATAAATTGAGATCTGACAATGCTCTTTATGTTTGCTGTATACGTATATACAGTTGTATATTTATACACAGCCATATACGTGTAAACAGCTGCATACATATACACAGCCATATTCACAAACTTACATCAAACACTTTTTTGGTGTGTTTAAAAATTTTTTTTTTTTAAAAACTTGTAGTACTTAGTAAATTATATCATTAAACTGATAAAAAACTCTTTGAAAAACATCAAATACGAACTTAAAAATAAATTATTTAATTGTATAATAATAGAGCAGTAAAAACAAAAAAAAAAATAAGTACTAAAATAAAAATAGACTTGCAAATTTACATTTGCTAATTAGATTTTCAATAAAAATTTTTAAAAAATAATTCTTCTGAATAGATCTCCACACTATATATACACTGTCCTCCAAAACTAAGGGAACTCTAAAATAAAATGAAGTCTAAAATATATATATATTTTTTTTGATTCTGGATTTTATTTAACGAAGAAGAAAAAGACTTATAATTGGTTTTTTATGCAACATAAAGCACTACAAATGTTGTTTGGCAGAAACTTACAGAAAACTTTAGCTGAAAGACGACAGAATGACATATAATAAATGTAGGTGTTTTAAAACAAAAAGTAATCGGTGATTAATAAAGCTGGAACAACACAAAGTGAACTATGTAAAAAGTATAAAATGTCAAAAGCGGCTATAAGTCGATTAGTTAACAAATGTAAAGCCATACGAACTGTTGAAACTTAGCGTTTAGGTGGACCAACGAAGAAAAGTACTCCTCGTACTGATTGTACATGATTAGGTACATGAAAAAGAATCTATTTGTTAGTGCCAGAAATACAATTCGCATATTGGAACACAATTTTTTTAGAAAATGTTGTACGGCGACGTGTATACAAAAGTACAGCAAAAAAAAAACCTTTGATATTGGCAAATAACCGAAAAACACGTTTGCAGTTCGAGAAGGATCACAGAAATTGGACCGTAGAACAGTGGGGACGAATATTATGGTCAGATGAGTCGAGGTGTAACCTAAAAGGTTAAGATGGTAAACGAAACGTGAGAAGACCAGTTGGTAAACAATTAAAGCACGTGAAACCGTGAATCACTTATTCTATTGCATAGAAGATATAATGGACAGCTACATACACTATCCCCCAAAACAGAGAAACTCATATTAAAATTTGTAAAAAAGCTACGATACCTACTTTGATTTCTATACAAAAAGTATTGTTTTAGATAAATATAGCATAAGCATCTATTCTATGTAAAATAGATAGACGCACCATTTTAACAGAAATATATATATATATATATATATATATATATATATATATATATATATATATATATATATATATATATATATATATTAGGGTGATCCAAAAATGATCAAAAAAATTTTTTTTTTACTTTTTGTTATTCCTAAGGTCTAAATGTGTTCATTTATGAAAGAAAACATTGTACCAAAAAAATCAGCCAAATCGGTTAATATTTAGAGGTCGCGCTGGGGCGACCTTTATACCCCTCTAAAATTGGAATTTTCAAAAGTTCAGTAAAATATTGACCTTCGTTTTCTGTGCACAATTCGGTTATTTACCGTTCGATTTTAACAAAATAAAAACGAAAATAAAGCTCTTATTACGCATAATAGTTTTTGTTAAACAACATTTCCTTTTTAAATGCATATTAAAGCGGCAAAATAAATTGCAAACTAAGCCAAATTTCATTATATTTTATTATATTGGTTTATTATATGGTTTAGTTCAGTTCGAGACTTTATCGAGAGTGTTGTGATTCCTGAAATAAAATTACAATAGTTAATCTATTTTGCTTGACTAATAATATTAATTACAGTATTTTAAGAAAGTGATATAATTGCGAGTTTCAACGAAACTAATTTTGTTTGGAAATATAGGTGACAACAAAATATATTTTCATTCATACACTGTATTAAAGAAAAATTTAAAATGGCTGCAGTCGCAAAGTCAACACCCAGTTCTACAGCAAAATGGTTAATTGGTCAACCAATATAAATGCTTTCCCATCTTAAGCTTCAAACGATTTTGGAAGTATTAAAATGTTTTTTCTTCCACCATGAGGTGAAAGGATTGAGTATGCATGAAAGTTCGGTAACAGTTATCAAATCAACTTGTGAAATTTGGGAAAAAGCTAAAATTCCTACAATTCGAAAGGATAATGCAGTTACAAGGCTTGAAAAGTTTCATAAAGAATATACGGATCTATTAAAATACAGAAATAAGAAATCAGCTGTTGCTAGAAGCAAAGTAACAGACTTTGAAAAGAGAATTATGAAACTTTTTGATATTGCACAAACTAATGTTTTTGATTTAATAAAAATTGCTGAAGATCGCGATTTCCTCATAGATCAACGAGATGATAGAAACATGGTCTTTGGTTCCATTAATAAAGATGATGCAGAGAAAGAAGAAAATAAAGTTTGCAGAGAGATAAGTTTGGATGAACGTTTGCAAAAAGAAGCGTTAAGGAAACAACGCTCTGAAGAAGTAGTTGTTCTTGAGAATTCAACTTCGCCTTCAAGTTCTGCTAGTAGCGATCATGATGATATCGTAGTTTTGAAAGGAAAAGATGATGTTGCAGAAAGCTCCGGTCTGAAAAGGAAGCGTTCTATAAAAAAAAATTATTACCCCTGAAGTTGTCGCTTCCTTAAATAGAGGAAAAGTAAGCAATCGTGTGGCAATGCGAACTATAGCAGCTACAATGCAAAGTTTAGGAGCTCCCATTGAAGAGTTCTCTATATCTGTTACTACTTTTCATAGGGCAAAAACTGATTATCGTGAAACTCATTACAATGAAATGAAAGAAAATTTCAAACCAGATGTACCTCTCGTAGCTCATTGGGATGGAAAAATGATGGCAGACATCGATGGAAGTGGAAATGTTGAGCGTTTGTCAGTTTTAGTAACAGGGCGTGGTGTTGAAAAACTTCTGGGAGTGCCAAAACTTTCTGATTCAAAAGGAGAAGCCATTGCTACTGCAGTTGTAGCCTCCCTCCATGAATGGGACGCTTCGAATCTTATTAATAATCTCTGTGGCATGTCGTTTGATACCACAGCTAGCAATACAGGATCTGAGAAAGGTGCTTGTAATTTACTTGAAGAAAAATTAGGAAAAGAATTATTGAATTTAGCTTGTCGTCATCACATTACTGAAATTGTTGCAGGATCTGTGTTTAAAATTTATTTTCCAACTAACGTCCGGACCAGATGTTGCTATTTTCAAACGATTTAAACAAGCCTGGAAGAATATCAAGAAAGATGATTTTAGCCCAACAGTGCAAGATGAAGAAGCTGAAAGATATCTTTTAAACGTCTCGATTGAAAAAAAATCGTCTATAATTGATTTCTTAAAAAAATGTTTGCAAGACTCACAACCACGAGATGATTATAGAGAACTTCTTGAATTATGTCTAATATATTTAGGAGAGCAACCTCCTAGTGGAATAAGATTTAAAGCACCTGGAGCCTTCCATCATGCTCGGTGGATGGCAAAACTTATTTATTCAATTAAAATATGGTTATTTAGAGATCAGTTTAAAATGGTGCAACATGAATTAAACGCAGTAAGAGATATTAGCATGTTTGCTGCGTTAATATATGTTCGACAGTGGTTTACTGCACCACTCAGTGCCTCGGCCCCATTTAATGATTTAGATTTTCTAAAAAACATTGAGGAATATCGTGAAATGAATGAAAATATAGCGACCGCTGCAACCAAGGCAATAAAGCGGCATCTATGGTATTTAAGTGAAGAACTTATATTTTTGGCCTTTTTTAGTGATGATGTAGAGATTGAAGTTAAAAGAAAAATGATAACTGTCCTTCAGCGTCAATGCGTAGACAATAATAGGCCATCAAAGAAATTAGCAGATATTACAAATGTAATGAGTAAATCCCTTGAGGACTTTGTAACGTGTAAATCACTTTCATTTTTTAATTTCTTAAATATTGACATTTCCTTTCTTGAAGAAGATCCTTCAAACTGGAAAAATAATGAGTCGTATGCCGACTCTAAAGAAGTAGTGAAGTCTCTTAAAGTTGTTAATAATTGCGCCGAAAGAGGGGTGAAGTTAGTACAAGACTTTAATGCTGTCTTAACAAAAGATGAAGAGCAGCAAAAGTATGTGCTAAATTTAGTTGCAGAAAACAGGGCTGTCTTACCAGATGCAAAAAAATCAACATTGAGTGCTAAACAAACCAGTTGTTGTTTAATGTTGTTTAATGTTGTTTAACAAAAGTTATTATGCGTAATAAGAGCTTTATTTTCGTTTTTTATTTTTTTAAAATCGAACGGTAAATAACCGAATTGTGCACAGAAAACGAAGGTCAATATTTTACTGAACTTTTGAAAATTCCAATTTTAGAGGGGTATAAAGGTCGCCCCAGCGCGACCTCTAAATATTAACCGATTTGGCTGATTTTTTTGGTACAATGTTTTCTTTCATAAATGAACACATTTAGACCTTAGGAATAACAAAAAGTAAAAAAAAGTTTTTTTGGATCACCCTAAGATATATATATACACACACGATAGAGTGATCTTTTAGAACTTTTTGTGATTATTGAGTCAAATTTAAGATTATAATATTAAGTTAGAAAATCAAAAAAAAAAAAGTTTTCTTACGAAAATTGTGCAGCAGAAGATTATAAAGAGTCTGAATATCTCACCAATTAACTGTAAATCACCAATCCGCTGATTAATTATTTCACAAACTCAGAGGAATAATGTTTTACTGAGACTTTTAGTATGTATCAGTGTTTCATATATGAGCATTACCTTACCCGTTATCCGTGTAGTTTGTAAACCTTTTCTTACTAGTTACCCGGGTAGTTTTCCCAAATTATTCAGGTAATTTTGGGTAATTTTAAGTTTGTAAATTTTTTTTTTTGTAAATAAAATTTTTTGCTTCATTCAACTTTAATTAGTGGAGGATTTTGACATAGCATGGCCAGCTGAATTTGAAGATGTAAACTCTTAAAGAAAATCAAGTTTCTGTTGTTACTTTTTGTTAAGCAAAACAGAAGATAGTGCAAAGTGCAGAATTTTTTCAGCAGTTTTGAAAGCACTTGGGACAAAAAGTCTTATCTACCACCAAAGCATAAGATCAGTCACTAGAAACTTAATCAATACCAAACGTTCCTCGTATTGATCCTTTCTTAAAGAAAAGCTTAGAACCACTTAGTGAGTAATAAGCAAATTGGTTGCAGCTGATGGCCTAAGTTTCAAACATATTGCAAATAGTGCTCCGCCTAGAAGAGGATTGAAATCAGATGGTTCCACTTTTTATCAAAAAGTCAACTGATGAGTATGGTAAATCTACGACCACTATTGAACAAGAAATTTGAAATATTCAAGAAAAAGGAGGTTGTTTTTCTATTAGTTTTGACGAATCCACTTTGGTCAGAAATCGTCGTTACATGAATCTGAACTTACATGGTTTAAATGGCTTCCAATCATTTGAAATGATTTGTGTTCATGGAAATATGAAAGCTAAAAAAGCAATTAAATCAAGATTGTCAAAATTAAGATGGATTTGGACAATGACATTGCAGCAACAATCACTGTTGGTGCAAGTGTAATAATGAAATTTAGAAAGGAGACTGGCTCCATTCATATTAACTGCCTCGTATTATGCAATCCAACTTTACGTTTGTGATATACTTTATAAACCTCGTAAGATAAACAGTGATGTAATTAATGATGTAATTGAGAGGAAAATTATATGATGAGACAGAGGAGGAATGCGATGAACCAAAGAACAAAATGAAGCAGGTTTTTGATAGATCCGATTGCTGCTAAAATTCGTCAAGTTGTTAAAATCTTCAGAGGATCCCCAGTCAAGAATGATGACTATCTTTATCCTAAAAATATCCAGATTTTTGGGAAGGAAAAAACTTTATCTTTATATTGCAAAAGGTAATTAAATGGCCTCATTAAATGCTGCGAAGATTTTACGAACTTTGCAAAGAAGTTAAAGTAGCACTGATCTATCTTGAGCGAGAGCTTCACGTTTCCGATAAAGAAACTAAAAAGATTGAAGAACTATGCGATGCTCTTTAGATGACTGCGGAATATTTATGTAGAGAAGACGTTGAGCTTTTACTTGCAGAAAAAGTTGCTGAATTTGCCACTAAGAAGCTAAGAGATCATGGAACATCAAAAAACATTCCTCTCCTGGAAAAATTTGAAATCCGAATTCAAGAGCAAATAAACGCCGATCTTGTAGACTTAACATATTACTTAAAATCTCTAGTCTTTTTAGAAGAGCAAAAGGATCAGTTTGAACTAAAAATAAAAATTTATCACTAGCTTCATTACTTTAATCCACAGAAAGTAGGCAAAGAGTTATCCATTTGTTTTGAATGTGATTTTTGATACTTTGATTTTAATGCGTCATTTCTACAAAAAATTTATTACTATAAAGATAATAGTTATAAAACTTTTTGTGTTTTATTTTGTTAAAAACGTGATGTCTTTTTTTGTTGTTTTTTGTTTATCGAAAATGACTAAATTAATACTGCACAGCTTAATTTTATTATTATTATTTAATATTCAATGGTAAATCTTGGCTGCTATAATATCAAAAAGAAGTAATTGGTAAGATTATCCGGCTTAACTTTTTCTGCTAAAGTTAAAGAATGCTTATTCCAAAATGCTGAACTACGATTACTGAATAAAAATTTCTTTTCGAAAAACGACTTTCTTAGCTATTTGTAACGCATCAACCTACTTGCTCACAAGCTCCTTCATTGACATAACATTAGTAATGGACCATTTTTCGCAGAATGATCTATTATTAGCTTCAGAAAATATGTTCTAAATACCTTTCTTGAAGCCTTATCTAATTAGAGTTTATTTGATTAGTATTTATCCTTATGTCTCCAAGGTATTATACTTTGTGGTTTAAGGTACAAACCGCTTTGTCCCTTGGTTACAGGATTGTTTCTTAGATCGATATTGGTCAATCAAAAATAGTATTAAATTATGGCTATAAAAAGACATAATTCACTCTTTCACTATAAAAATGTTATATAGTAAGACATTAACTTTTTACATTCAAAAGAAAAATGGAGGCCGTTTTTAGCCGTTTGTTTAAGTAGAAAATAGAATATAGAAGTTAGAAATAACAAGTTAAAATGTTGGTGTTTGAAACGTTTTTATTTTCGCAACTCAGAGATTCGTTAGATTAAATAACTTTTTACAATTTTGTAGATTTGCCACCAAAGAATAAAAAATACAGTCTACCATCTTTACAATAAAATCTTTTAATTGCAATTCTTACAATAGAAAGTTGATTTAATTTTTATTGGAAGTGTGAAAATGAGCCAATCATTTCATTCGAAATAAGTTATCGCTTCGTATGAAAACTTTCGTATGAAAACTACAAATCATTAAAGGTCCTGACTCTAGATACGGTAAAAACACAAGTTCGATACGAGACAGAATAAAAGTTTCATTCCGATTTTCGAGAAATTTCTGTTTGTGAAAATTTTTTTCCAAATTTTCTGTAATTTTTTGGAGGAAAAAATTGCGTTCGAGAAAAAATTGTAAATTTCCGAAAAAAAAGCAATATTTTTGAAAATCATCAAAATCTTTTTTTATTTTCCTTCGAACAACTCGTTTGAAGTTTGACTTTCCTATTTTTATTTCGATATCTTCCGAATAAAAGTCGTTTTTATTGAAATCGGTCACTAAATTTTAAGATAAAACAACATTTCTTGAAAACTTTTACCCTCTGAACTTATCTTAGACATCACTTAATTTTTATTGATTAGAAAACGATGAGATTTAAACTAAAAATAGTTTAAAGAAAAGTTTAAAAGCTATTGTTAGATTTTTTTTGCATCTTGGTTTTTGCTTACTAAAAGTTTTATGAATAATTATGAACTCATGCATTTTCCTGGATTGGTGAATTCATTTTTAAAATTGAGAATTTTTTCGTAAACAACATTAATTTATCATAAGAAATACAATTTTCTCGGAAGATACTATTTTTTATTGCAAAGTTGATGAAACAAGGAACTCCTTTGATAATGCTAAACTTTACAATGAACTACACAATTACTTATTTAGATCCTTAAAACAAATTTTACTTACATTTGATTAAGTTTTTTGATTCTCTTAAATAACACGATTAAAAGAAATAACAGACAAAATTTTTCAACTAATTTGAAATACTGAATACGTCTTTTTTTCAGTTTTCTGTTTGTATTGTGAGGGCGCGGTTTCTTTTTATTTATTTTTGTGATTAAGTCTGATGTTAATTTGATGGCGCGGGAATGCAGTATAATGATAGCGTGACGCAGTTTAAGTGACTACAGCGATGCGAGTGTGAGAGTAGCGCAGATATAGAATGTGAAATGGTGAGGTAGGGCTGTCAGTAGCGCAGGTGAGGTAGGGCTGTCAATGTGCAGCGCAGATGTGATTGGAGCGTGAGAATTTTTAATAACAACTGTTAACGCATAAAGTAATAATAATAATGTTGCTTTAATCAAAATACATACAAAAATAATAATACTTACCACTGGTTTTTCTTCTCGTACGTATTTTACTTAATAAATATTCTCAACTATTTTTCATTAATATATATATATATATATATATATAACTTATTCAAACAACAATACATAATGACGTATATTTAAAGTCACTCAAATATCTTTTCTTACCAACTCTTCTCATAAGATTCTCTTTAAAATCTCCATAAATTTTTCTTTAAATTTTTTTTTTTAAATCTCCAAAAATTCTTTTCTCATAAAGTTCTCTCATAAGGAGAATCACTCAAAATCTCTTAAAACTCTTTTCTAAAATCCAAAAATAAAAACTTTTTAAAAAACTCTTTCTTAATACATCCTCAAATTGCATTCTAAAAAACTTGCTAAAAAAACTCCCCATAAAAACTCCCCAAAAATCCCCTAAGATTTTCTCAACCGTTCCTTTTCTATTTATCCGCAGATGTTTCTTGAATTCTCGTAAAGGCAATTGCTTTCTTTTTCTTCAAGTTCGTTTAGCACTTTTGCTTCAATTTCTGAGTCATGGTACTCTAAAACAGGTTTTACTAGTTTTCTTTTAATTGCTCTTTTTCTCAGAATGGCCACAGAACTGTTGAGAACTTTACTAATTAAACTCATATCATTGTAATTCTAGTCGCGTTTGTGAAAACGGTTTTAAACATTAATGGTGAAAACTTTTTTTTTTTTTCTCATGTAATTGAACATGTGCGTCCACGTGGTGTTTTGGATGACTCGTTCTTTTTTTTGATCGAATGTTAAATGCTTGAGTGTCGAGTGAAAACGTAAAGATGATGTTTATAATTTTCTCTTTTTCCCTCCTCACAGTATTTCGTTTACAAGATGTTTAACATATTTTGGTTTTAAAAACATCATTTAGTTTTCCTATTTGATTAAAATAAGTTTTAAAAATGACAAAAGAAGAAAGTTGTTAGAGAAAAAGCTATTCACAAATTATTTTTAAATAAAATTTAAATATTTGGAAAGTTCTTATAGAACCTACAATTCAATAGAAAAAAAGTTGCACCTACATCCCTACACCGTTAGTCGTGTTATTCAAAGTTTCTCTCAAACAAAATCGATCAAACAAAAATCTGTTGGTGGAAGAAAGAGGGGGTCTTCAAGATAGAAAAATGGTTAGAAAACGTTTTAATAGTTTGAAAATTAACCTAAATAAGAGACATTTAGAGAACGCCCGAAAAAAAACTAATATTTTCTCATAGTTTTATTGCCAAATTTTGAAATAAATATGGTCTTCATTCTTTCAAATTACAAAAGATGCTAAACCGTTCTGAAACTCAAGAAAAACAAGGAACCGCTGTAAAAAAGTCGTAGGGCAAATTTTATTCCTAAGAATTTCTGTATCATTGAAGACGATGAAACTTAAATCAAGTACGATCACCAACAAACTCCTGGGGCGGTCTTTTATACCCAAATGTAGAGGAAAAGTAGATAAGAATTTTAAATGCACTAAGCATATTAAGTTTGCTAAAAAAGCCTTTATTTGAAAAGCTATTTGCAGTTGTGGTAAAAAATCAGTACCTTACATTACTGAGTTTTAACTTACAAGACAGAGAGTACATACAAAAACGGCATCTCATTAAATCACATGATAATGGACCTGTGTTCTGATCTGACTTGACTTCACGGTCATTCAAACTTTACCAAAAAGCGCCAAGTTATTATACGCAAGCGCATTGGCATAAAGCAAGTTGAATAATTTTCAAAATGGCTGTGGATCTTCGAAACCGAATTAATATTTCTTAGCAACTAATTTATTTGCATAAATTGTTTTTGTTTTTTTGTTGTAATACAATTTTTGGGAAAAATACTTGTAATGGTACCTTTTTTTATATAGAATCAACGAAAATTGACATGCATACGTATAATTTTACGATTAACACTTAGTTACTTTTAAAGGTATCACACTGTCGTTTGTTTATACATTTTAAAGTGATATTTTGCAAAAGTTGAGCGTTAAAATTAGACAGAAATGTTTTAGGAAGTTTTATGAATCTTTTATCTTTTTGATGCTTTTAATTCATCTCAGGTTACAATTTTTGTTGTTGTTGAAAATTAACATTTTCACAGGTCAACAGTATTAAGTTTTACAAAGTTATGAACTTTCGAGTTATTATTAGTTTGTAATAAATTAAAATTTTTACCTGTGTTAGAATTATTTTTCTTTATTGAGCTACAATATTTTCTTTAAATTTTATTTTTTGATTAGCATTCTAATATTTTTGTATTTAAGACCCACCTTATAGTCAGTAAAAATGAGTTTAATAAGAACATTAAATACACGTCTACTGACTTCTTTTATAAGACTGTCAGTAGACATGTATTTAATGTACCCCGTTAAAATGTATATAAAAAACAAACCCTATCCTAAGTATTAGTCTTAGACAGTTATGGTTAGGGTTAAGAATAGTGCTTTGCCTTGCATATAAATCATTTTTTACGGAGTATAAGGGGGGTCTTAAATACAACTTTTTTACATATACAATAAATATATTATATGCACTAAAAACTTTGTTATAGTGGATTATTTTTTACTTAATTTTACTATTTTAAATTTTGATTTAATTTTTGTATTGAATTCTAATTAGTATTTTGATATTAATTTAATACTGTGTTGAAATATTTTATTAATAAATTTAGTTATTTTAGATGGATTTGCATATCAAGAATTTAAATCTCCTATGCAGAGTTTGTGGTTGTTTAGTTTTAAAAAAAAAAATACCCTATTGGAGCCATCCAAAATTGAAAATATTTTTCACATCAAACTAATAGATGTGGAAGGGATTCACCCTTTAAACATTTGTCACAAATGCTACTTAACAATTAACATTGTAATCAAAAGAAAGTCGTCAACCACTCTGCTTTTGTGTACACAATGGACACCTCATTGTGATGACTGTTATACTTGTCAGCTAAAAAAACTGATTCAAGGTCTCAATGCTTCAAAATCTCAAATAAGAGATAAAACAAAGTTTATTGACCATCCTAGAATTGGTGAAAAAGTTTGGACTTTTTCAATATTTAGTATTTTAATAGAAAATATTTTCACAATACACAATATGGAAATAGATAATAGCGATTTGAAAAATGAATTCAAAAAATAAATTACCAAAGCAACCGGTGTCTTTAAAAAAATGTGAACACTTGTTTTGTTTTTTCTGTATAGTAGAAAATCTTAAAATAAAGTACATTAATGAATCTTTATACAATGTGATGCACCTGTGTTGCCTGAAGACTTTGTGACCAGCAATAAATCAAATTCACTTATACAAATGTTGACTGTTCAATGTATTATATGTAAAACAAAGTTCAATGTTACAAAAGAATACGATGTGTATTTACATCATAAGCTCGCCTGCAGTAAAAAATCTTTGACACAACCTGTCTCACTATTGTTGTCATCACCATTATCTTCATCAAGTGTGTCACCATCATCATATACTTTTAATAATAGCATTTTTTTCAGAGATTTTTAATCTAACAGCTAGTAGTCATATCCCAAGAATAGTTGAAGATGCTACACTCCACATTCTTAAGCAAAAAAAAATCATTATAATGCTTTCATAAGACTTTTAAACAGTTTTAGCAAGTATATATAAATTTGCTACTACTAATTTAAAAATAAATTCTGAGTTGATAAAATACTGGACAATATATATATATATATATATATATATATATATATATATATATATATATATATATATATATATATATATATATATATACATACATACATACATACATACATACATACATACATACATACATACATACATACATACTAATAATAAACTCTCTCTCTCTCTCTCTCTCTCTCTCTCTCTCTCTCTCTCTCTGTGTGTATGTGTGTGTGTGTGTGTGTGTGTGTGTGTGTGTGTGTGTGTGTGTGTGTGTGTGTGTGTGTGTGTGTGTGTGTGTGTGTGTGTAGAGGGTAGAATGGTGAACCTCAGAGGTATTTTTCAAACTTTGACAACAAAATGTTTACGATTAGTTCTGTAATAATATATTTCCTTTGTTTCTGACACATCAGCCTAATTATAGCAAATATTATTTTAATTAAATAAATTTGTAACCATATATATCAAAACATATATAGCTATTAATAACTTAAGTTTAGAGGTATTAAAAACAAACCTCATAAAGATTGTTATGAAAAAAAGAATAATGATAAATGGCTACAGTTTAGTAATATTAAATCTTTAACTTTGATAGAGCATAACACATTTTTCACTTTACATTCAGATACTCAAAGTTAATGCCAAGTGATAGTTCTACCAGCTGCTTTCCTGAATCTGTATAATGGTAGGATGTGGGAAATTAAAGCCCACCTTTGATTTGCGTAGCTCATACACATTTTTTATTAATAATCTCAAATAAATTTGCTTATTATTTTTATTTAGACCTCAAATTTATAATTTTAAAATAAAGTTGGCTTTGTTAATGTTATTAAATAACAATTACTATTCAACTATATATAAACACAAATATATTATATGGTAGTAATATTAGACTAGTATTACTACCATATAATGTGTGGTTTTGTCATAGTGGAGCTAGTGCAAACATTGCAGTAGCTTCACTAAGACAAAGCCACAATATAATAATAATGCAATTATTATTACAGGGTTCATGGCAGTTTTGAAAATCTATTTTCCCTGAGTTTTCCCTGATAATTCCTTGATTTTGCTATATTTTAAAATATTTTTTCCCTAAGTTCGTGCGGTGGAAAGTATATATTTTTCCTTTTTTATGTTGAAGGATATATTACTTTTGCAACTGAATCCTTGTTCCCAAAACATATAGTTACTATAGTAATTCATTTATCTAATATAGCTACTATTTATTATAAATGTTATAAAGCCACTGTAGTGAGCAACTTTCAATATTAAAAAAGATTTAAAAACTGGATACTGTAAAGTTACTTCAATCTAAATATTAAAATAAAAAATATTCCTTGAGTTTTCCCTGATTTTAAAGATTTTCAAGAAAAATTTCCAGACTTTTCTAGGTATTCCCTGATTTTCTAAATTTTAAAAACTTTTCCCTGGTTTTCCAGGTTTTCCCTAAGTGCCATGAACCCTGTATTATTATTATTTTTAATATAGCTCTATTTAATTATAAATTAAGAATTGAACATAGACTATGTCATTGGGATACTGTGTATCTATCTTTCATAGATAGTAAAATACACTCTGTCATAGATAGTAAAATTTATAAGTAAGAAGAACTATATATTTTAACCAAAAAAAAAAAAATTGTATTCTCAGATATGGATAGTTTCAAATCTAGACACAGTTTATCTAACTTAAAACGAAAAAATTATTAAATTCTAACGCTCAAATAATTAGAAAAAGAGTTACAATTTTATAAACAAGTAATGCCTTAGATAGCTAAATAATTGTTGGCGAAAAACTGAAGTTTTTGTTTATTGATACATTTAAATGTTATTATAAATTTTTTTTTTAAACATACAAACTATATTTATAATAATTTAATTCTAAGAAACAAAATAAATATGAACGTGTTGCATAAAATTATAAATATATGGTTACAAATTTAATATTCCCTTTGTAACCAACGACCGTAGCCATCTTTAAAATTCTATATTTTATAATTGTCACTGCGCTTGCGTATAATAACTTGGCGCTTCTGAATACCGTGACTTCACGTTATTATGGAAAACCGGTTATGGAATGGCATGAAAAAATGATGTGGAATTTGTGCCTAAAATGCCTTTTCGCATTTATATTTTTACGCGCTTTATACACAAAAACTTAGGGTGGAATGCAAGAACCGAACTTCAAATTTGAAGTCGAACTTCAAACCTTAAGTGCGACTTGAGCGAATGCACAAAGCGAACTTCAACTCAAGTCAGACTTGAAAACCGCTAAAAATAGACCTTTTTCAAGTCTGACTTCAAACCAGACTTGAGAGAGCAAAAATTCCTTCCGAATGCAAGAACTCGACTTGAAATTTCAAGTTAGACTTCAAATCTCAAGTCTGACTTGAACGGAATGCAAGAAGCGAACTTGAACTGAAGTCAGACTTGAAAAACGAGAATATTTGAATTTTCAAGTCATTTTTTCAAGTCTGCTCCAGACCAATCTTGAAACCAAACTTGAAAAAAAAACAGACCGCCATTATCATTTTGCTGATGCGTAACAAAACTTTACTATTACTATATAACTTATTACAACCTTTGCAAGTATGAAAATGAGTTTTTAACAAGCAAAAGTAGTTACTTGGGCATATTGACCTAATTAATTTAGAAGGTTACATTGTGAAAGTATATTTTTTAATGAATTCATTACAGAAAACTGAATATTAACATTGCGAAAACGTGTGTCTTTTAAAACATCCTGTAACTCGTATTTAATGATTCAACATGTCATATTTTGATGCCATTAGAAATGTTTATTAGCTTTTTGAAATGTCGAACATCCTAGCATTATAAAAGGCTGTTGATTAAGGCACATTTTTGTGATACAGTATAAAAGTAAATTCCATTTAGTAATAAATAGTTGCAGTTATACAAAGAAGTGATACGTGTAAAAGGAGTAAAAGAGAGTTCATGAGAAGTAGTTACAATTACATGAAGTATTAAAAAAAACTTTTTTTAAAATGTTCAAAAATGAATCGGTATGAGCTGAATTTTAGAAGAAGAAGAAGAGAAAATATGCCAAGTCACATACCAAGGTTTATTATTGACAGAGCTAATCCTTTAGAAGTTTACCACGGTATAGAATTTAAAAGGTGCTACAGATTTTCCAAAAAAAACTTTTTAATATTAGCTAATGACATTGTTAACAACAATGTTAACAATCGAGGGTGCCCTCTTTCAACTGTACAACAACTGGCTATTGCATTTCGGTTTTATGCTACTGGTTCATTCCAAGTGAGTAGATATTCAAGAAATGGTATCAGAAAATGGCACCTTCTTATTGTAGATTTTACATTACGTTTTTAAATAACAACATTTTATACCAACAAATGATAATATACTTAAGTAACAATAAATAAACTCTCTTAGAGAATAACAGGAGATTTGGAAGAGCTGAAACTCAACTGTTTGTCCAGTGGTTTAGAACATTTCAATTCAAATGGCTAACAAAAGATATCAGTACATAAAGTTTCCAACAGAAGCTGATTCTTTGATAATTCAGCAAAAGTGATTATAAGTTTTCATGGATATCTGATTTTGCTATTTCATACAAACTTCAAACTTTTCTTAGATAAAGAAAATATTTATATTTATCAACCATTATTTAGATTTTACCAAATTCAAAAAATCCCTTTTTTTACCGGGATTTTTTCAAAAAAAAATCCCTTTTTTTAAAGGGATTTTTTTTTGAATGTTGTTCATGTTTTAGGTGATTCTGGCTATCCTTATAAACAATATTTAATGACACCTTTTTCTAACCCAAAAATGAAAATGAAACCAGATACAATTACAATTTGAGAAGTACACACATGTTGAATGTTGTTGTTGAATATTGTTTTGGTATATCAAAAAAAAACAATACCCTTGTCTTAACATTCCCTTAGGAACAAAACTGCAAAATTCCATAGCTATAATAATATCCTGTTTTGTGCTTCACAACATTGCCCTTCCACAAAATGATTATTGTGGAGGCAATGAAATACAAAATAGCAATGAAGAATGTGGTGCTAAAGCATTCACTAAAGATATTTTTGCAGAAACAAAGCAAAAGTCAAATTTCAGACTTATTTTTTTTAAAAAAAATTTGTGTCTGATAATGGATAAAGGGTGTAATAACAAAAACATTATTTTCAAATATTTATACTACATATTATTTCAAAAGAATTACATTTTATATTTCAAAATAGTATTATATATGAAAAAAACAATTTCACTAAAAAATAAAGTGATAAATTAAAACATTCCAAAAGCAATTTGGATCTGATATTGTTAGAAAAAAATAATCCTCACATAGAATAATTCTGTTGTGTTGCTTTTTTAAAACTTTGTGAAAATTTTAACTGTGAAAATTTTCACAAAGTTTTGTTTGTATTGTTGCTTTTTCTGGAGAGAGTTTTTTTTTATATCATCTATTTCTATTTGTTTTTGCATTAGTTCTTTATCAAGATCATGAATTTCATTATATTGCTTTTTTGTATTTTTTTTTATTAAGAGATTTTTGTTTAACGTTAAACTTTGTTCTTTTTCATGTGTTAATGAGCAAGATGCTATCAATGGTTTTTAAAAATTTTCTTTTCTGTTTCTATAAGTGGCCCAATAATTTCAGAAGACCTGTCTCCATATGTGATCTCTATTGACTTACATATGTAAATGGTATACTTACATATGTAAATGTTATACTTACATATGTTAATGGTATATATATGTGTAGGTATATATATATATATATATATATATATATATATATATATATATATATATATATATATATATATATATATATATATATATATATATATATATATATATATATATATATATATATACACACACACACACACACACATAGTATTATGTAGTATTAGTATTGAGAAAACTAATTTTGTTTAAAGTAATTTTCTCAGTATTTTTAAAAAAAAACCATTATTTTCATTAAAGTATTAGTAAAAAGATAAATAAAAATACATTGTAGTATAGTATCATCCCCAAAAAGCGTCAAAATAAGATTCTGCATTTTCTAGAACATTTCCATGTATTTTAATTCAAATGGAATCTGTTAAAATGGAGAAATCAAGAGAAATTGTCTTGATCACTTAAGTGGTACATATGACCAACCGTTGTTTACCAACAACTTAGGATTTGGAACTGAAAGTGCCAAGATGAATTTGTTTTTCTGATGAAAAATACACAGCAAGAACTTTTTTTTTTTTTGCTGTTATTAACTTTTTATTTAATCGTATACTATACAAATATCATTACACGGAATTTGTTTCAGTAAAAGGTTTTTCCCGTAAAAAAAATCCATTACCGCTATTGGTTGCGAAGTGCATTTTCCGATAAACGCCCTAAATTCAACGCCTCGACTATTTTTCAAGTTCGACTTTCTCAAGCACGAACTTGAAATTTTCAAGTCTCGTTTACGCATTCGCTCAAGTCAATTTTTCAAGTCTGACTTGACAAAGTCGAACTTGAGATTTCAAGTCGAACTTGACTCAAGTTCGGTTCTTGCATTCCACCCTTAGTCTTTGACATGATAAAAGCCAAATTAAATAAATTACTTTTAATTAGTTTCTCCTTAATTTTAAGCCAAATATCAATAAGGAGTTGTCTTTGTTGTTTATTTATGTTGCATTGATTTTCTACTGCTCTCAAAAAACCTCGGTTTTTATTTAAATCTATGGAACATAAATGTATTCATTAAGTTTTCTTTTTCCGTTTCGTTCCTATTTTTTCGATAAAGTTAAATTTTTTCGAAAACTTAAGTTTCTCAAAACTCATCGAACTAGAAGATTTTTCCGGAAAACAACCGAAAGATTTAGAACAAAAATGTTTTAAATTCCGACTTTTCGATAAACTCCGAGAAAAAATTTTTTCTCGTTTCCGAATTTTTCGAAATTTATCGCAAATTTATCGAAATTTGTCGTAAACCGGAATTTTTTCGGCAAAATCCCGGTCCTTATTAATCATACTTTACACCGATTATAAGACATAATTTAAAATAACATAATGTAAAAGAACATGACATAAAGTATGACAATCAAACTTTATAAACAATATAATATTTAATTTAATGCCAATTGGCTGTAGTTTCTAATTTCCGAATAAACAAACAGTAGATTGAGGCCTAAGTAGTCAGGAAGTGTGAAGATCTCATTTGACTGCGTTTTTTTACGACTTTCTTTTGATCAAACGTTTTGAAGGGAAAAAAAGCGTTATTTCTCTACTGCGATTCGGTACAAAGTACTTTTGAGATGGTCTCAAAATCTCCCAAAATAGTTTTAAGACAATTTTTAGCAACTGATCATGAAATAATTAGTTACTGATCATTTAAGGTTTTGCTGCAAATGATATTTTACATACATACATACATACATACATACATACATACATACATACATACATACATACATACATACATACATACATACATACATACATACATACATACATACATACATACATACATACATACATACATACATACATACATACATACATACATACATACATACATACATACATACATACATACATACATACATACCTATATATATTTGTATGTATGTATATATATATATATATATATATATATATATATATATATATATATATATATATATATATATGTATATACACATACATATATACACATACATATATACATATACATTAACATATCATTAATTTCATCTACAGAGGCAGAGAATGGGAGGGTTTACTTACGCACACACATAAATATTGCATGACGTGCGCATCTTACACCAAGTTTAGGAACTAATTTATCATTAAAAAAAATACTTTGCATAAATAGAATGCGTCATAAATTGATAATAAAACACTGATAATAACATAACTTCTTAGGCTAAAGTAATTTTCTAATTATCAGCTCTTCAACCTCGTGATTTTCGGTTTAGAGATTTATTACGAACGTATAATGGTTTCAAATTTTCGTAGGATCCCTTTTTTACTTTTGCAACTTAAAAGAAAGATGTCGTTAAGCTGATACAGAAGAATAAAGATCGTAAATTATTTCAAAAGGCTAATTTTACCCTTTGATTTGCGTTTACGTCAGCGACCCACCTTACATTCTCTGTAAGCTGTCCACTACCGAAATTGGACAAGAAGATTTGCTTCCTTTATTTACTAGCGCTTTTAAAAGTAACAAAAAAAATTTCGTAGAAGCTTGAATACCTCCCCCTGAAATTACACATTGAGCTTGAGCAAATCTAACGTAAATTTCCCATAATAAAAAGTAATGTAAAAAGTTTTTTTTACCATGAATTTTCAAATGGAAACCATGTTCTCAAGCTGATCTATGCAGTAGACAGGCGTGTTCCTTCTTAAGAAAAGATGTTAAGATGGCGTAATTGTGACCTTGTTGCTCATTAGCAATAAATTTTTGAGTTTTATCACATGTTTTTAACAAAATGTTTATGGCTTTTTTGTTATATGTAACATAAATCTTGAAACTTTAAGGAAATTTAGAACTTCAAAAGCTTTAAAAATCTAAATTATTTCCTAGAATAACTTTTCATTCAGTACGTAAATAAACGAACTATCGGATTTAATTTTAGTTAAGCTATTCACGCCAAAAACTTTCCGCATTTTGATCGCTTCTCTTTTAGTAATTAATATAAGCAAATACTTTTTGTGACTAATGGCTTTCGAACCGAAAAAATCTTAAAGCGTGAGAAAATGTAAAGGAAAATAAAAGTTAATTTGACGAACCACGCCCTTTTTCGAATTAAAAATTGTTGAAATAAATAGTGACGAAATAACCACCGATGACCGGAAAAAAAAATTAAAAAAAAAAATATGCGCACGCAGCTATTTTTAATCAGCTGCAGCCACACCTTAGCAACAACACGTGTGCAAACAATAAAGATGATTAACCAAAATTATATGGGCTCAGAAACTGTCAATCAAATCGACAAACTTACTGTCCTAAATATAAATATATAATTTCGAGAATGTCATGCAAAAAATATTTTTAAAGCAATCAGCATTTAAAGTCATTTTTGTCAATAACGCATTCGTATTGAAACCTATTGATTTGTGGGAATTAACATAATCATACAAGTCGGACTTGCGTTAACACCTTAATCATGTGAAGCGCTTGATTTTACGTTGTGTGAAGACGTTAAATAACATTCCCAAACATCTTTTAATTGTTAGTTTATGCAATTTTTGGTGACAGGTAAGTCAAACTTTTGCTAATTAGTTTGAGTTGGTGAATTTCGATAATTATCCAGAATAATTTTCTTTATTTGAACACAATTCAAAGGATCCTCGTAAAAACAAATGATTGTCAGCCAAATAACAAAGAAGTTAAACAAACTGGTTGTCTGTTAAAAATTCTTCTTAAAAGCTCTTTTTCTTCTTACTGGTTGAGATTTTCTTTACTGTTTTACATCCCATATTTTGTTGTGTCATTGTAACGAAAGTAAATGTATTTTACACATCAGCAACACATTCAAGTTGTTCATACTGGGTTGTAAGAAAAACTATAAAAAATTGATATGAAAAATCGATAGGAAAAAATCGACATGAGGAATTGATATGAAAACGGTTAAACATCATTTTGTTTCTTCTTTTATAGTAATAACACTGAAATGGTTTGCGCAGCGAACAGAGAATATAAAGGATATAACAAGGGATGTGATGAAATGCGTATATTGACAAGAGACCCATTATATCAAACACATCCTGACGAGGAAGTGCCTACGGGAGATGACGAAGAAGTTAAGAGTTCTTGAAAATAATCAATGGCAAATGCAGTGTAACAAAATGTAAGTCATTACACAGAAATAAATTGTTTGCCTATAAATACATAAAGTTGTTTGTCAAGTTGGCTGGTAGTCATTAATTTTATTTCATATTGAATGCTTGCTCCAGTAGAATACTTTGAGTATGTTTTACACTCCGTACATTCTATTGAAATCAAACCGTATTTTTATCTTCTTCAGGAAAACCCGACACAACCAAAGGCAGCCTTCGTATACAGTGTATATAAAAATCTCCAAGTCACAATAGTATTTTTTGTAATAAAGCGTAATATTATCTAATGATAATAAGCCTTAAGATTTTATAGTTTCTTCGAATGAGGCCAGTAAATTTAACAGTTTTGTTCAAACCAGATATTTTAAGAAATGAAGTGTTGCAAGGTAAACAACATTTGAGTTGAATTACTTTTTGACGATTTAAAACTTAATTTATAGCCGAGCAAATGGACAAACAATTCCCTTTAGACATATCTTAACGATCAATCATTTACTATTTAACAACTATATTTTAATAAAACAAGAAGCTTTTAAAACTATAAAGTAAAAAGAAATATAACTATAAGTAACAGGTAATACAGCGATGCCAGTAGTTAAAACAAAATATATAAGTTTAAATGCAAACACTGATGTAACGTGCATATCCAAGCAAATTGCGATCCTTAAGTCTAAGGCTACCCTTTCCCCATGTAGACCTCATTTCTAAAAGTGGAAGTAACAAGTAACTGATCGTCCTTATATAAGACAAACTACAGGACAAGTACAAGCCCTATCTATGTACTCCATAATGCTATTTTTTGTTTTGGAATTCAAGCCAATTTCACAAAACAGTTTGTTATAAAATGTTTTACAAAAATAGCTATGCTTTTTACAAATAAATACAGCTTTTTACTTTTTCTTAAATACCTTAACTAGATTAAACATAAAGACATAGTAATAAAAAACATTCTAGTTAATGTTTGAATGAACCTAATTTGTTAACCTAATGACTTGGTAAATAGTTTAAAGATATAAGTTCTTTTTAAGAATTTGTATCTTTGAACTATTTACCAAGTCATTAGGTTAACAAATTAGGTTCGACACTTAAACAAAAATTCTTTAATGAGCAAGTTTTACTATCTGATTAATTCTTATCAAATGATCTGGCGACAGATTCGAAGATGCTTACATTTATCTTGTTTGTAGTTAAAAATTTAATGATATGCACAAATTAAAACATGTTTGTTTAAAGATGCTTTAATTTATGCATATCGTTAAAAATATTTTAATTTATGCATATCATATAAAAAAAATAACCACTTGTTACACTTCAAATGTAATTTTTTTACACTTGCAAAATCAGCAATAAAATGTGGTTTTAGCTGGAAAGAATGGTAATAAATTAATTTTGAAAAATCCAAATTTTTTTTCAGGAAATATTTTTGCTTTAACAACAAATTATGCCAAACAAGAAGGCATTTACATGTAAAGTTATTGCTGCCTGTTGCTAAGTAGTATTAGTTATTAGCCCCGTGGCTTGGGGAGACTTTACACAGTTTTTTCCTTTTTTGTTGAATATATAAGCAATGAGTAATTGAAATACGTTTAAATTGTGCACATATAACTAATGATGTCATGGCAATAGTCTACAAAAATTAGCATTTTAAGTAGCTTTAAATACTGTTTCAAGATGATGATTTGAGATAAGATAAGTTAATGAGTTTTTTCCAGGTTATTTTCAATATTTATAAGGGTTTTTTTTATTCATAAGTGACGCATAATAATCTTTTATTACTCCTTGAAAAAGTTTTACTTATTGAAACAGTTGTTGACCAAGATATGAGTGATTTTCAAAACGTTCGTCATCTCGCCTCATGCTCCCCTATTATTTAAAAATCCCCTCAAAGAGTAAAGTAAATCTGCCAAAAAACCGCATATTACAGTAAATTAACATTTAAATTAAACTCAAGTTCCAAATTAGAAAAGCGTTTCTTAGGAATTAAATTTAGTATATTTGATTTTTGGTAGATTTCTACTAAAAGTGGTTAACAGAACGCATCTATCGAGAATCTAAAATGTACCACACCTTCGGTTAAGATATCAATTCCATATCATACCAACTCTACATCATTTTAATTTCACACCATATAAAGTAAAAATTGCATTAAATTATTGTAGCATTAAAAAGTTATCTTCGCAACACATTATTGTATTCAGTTTTCATTCTTACAAATGGAAGCAGGAAGAATACAAAAGCAAAAATTTGATTTTATTAAAAAAATGTTAATTGATTACAACAATTAAATTAATTTGGAAAATTTTTTATGTTTATTTTTGTTCTTATTACGAAATTTCCAAAAATTTTTCCAACGAGAAACCGGTTTAAACAGGTTTAAATAACAAAAAAAAAAAAAAAAAAAAAAATACGAAACTATATAAAAATTACTAAAAATTTTTTTTTTATCAAAAAAAGAGTCAAAACATAAAGCATTAAAAAATTTGTCATTTTCATTTTACAGTACTGTAACGTCATATATCCTTTTAAAACACTTTAATTGCAAACTGCGAGTAAATTAATGTCCCGGCATTTATTCTAAAAAAAAAATAGAAAATGAAATATATTGGCAAATTTACAAACGCTAGGTTTTCTCAAATCTCTTTAAAAAGAAAATTTTTAGAAAGAATCTTCAAGGTATTCGTTAAGGCTAGCTTTACGTTCATAACTGCGCGAGATCTTGTTCGGGGATGTTTCTTCTATCTTCTTCAGGGATCTTTCTTTCTCATTTTGGCGTTTGTTTGTTTTACTCTGTTTTTTGTAGCTGGTGGTTTTCTCAGCATTTGGCGGGTCCACAGTGTTGATGAGCGTATCTAAATATCGACTCACTCTCATTTTACTTCCATAAGAATCTCTGTTACTACTTGAGCAACTACTGAGTCCTCTGTAAAGATTGTAGGGATCATGAAATTGATAAATTGCTTCCCCATTTTCTCTCCTCACTGGTAAGTAGTCATACAAAAAAGGCTTAGTATATCTTCGATGGATGGGATGGTGATTGTACAGTGACCGCGTATTTGTTGTGACCTTTTCAGGTAACTTAGCGGCATTAACATCGTCAATATACCGCGTAATATTAGTTTTGTTACGGGTTCTTTTTTTCTTTTCTTTTGGTTTTTCTTTTTTGTTTTTTAATTCAATGGAATGTAAATTTTCGGGAGATCGATAAACTTTCCGGAGTGCGCGGTACTTTCTATTCAATATTGATGTCGCTTCTAACGAATCCTCAGTTAGTTCAGATTTTGAAAACTCTGAACTTGAGGAACTGGTATCTGGTAGGCGACTAGTTGGTGTTTTGTATTCTTTTAAAACAGGTTTATTTTTTTTAGATTTTTTTATTAATAAAAGTCTTTTAGGCTTTTTTGAGGGTATTGAACAAGCGCTTGAACATTTTGAAACTTTTTGTACTGATTCACCTCGTTGTGTTTCTTCTGATGTTCTTTTTTGAGCGTAACGCTCGTAATATGTTGGTATAACATTTTGAGAAAACGCTCTTTGCCTTCGAGGTGGTGAATAAGGCGGAGGCGGCCCATTAGGAATTGCCGGTAATCGAAGTATTTCTTGATCTTTATTGCTAGTTTTATCAGGTTTAAGCATATTACTACTCAGCAACTGCGGTTTTTGAATTTTTTTTGAAGGTAAATCTAATTTTTGAACGTTGTTGATTATCTTTTTACCTTTTAACCTTTTTCCTGGATTTCTTTTCTCCTCATGCATATTTTTAGCCCCAGTAGATTTATTTTGCATGAAAGAGTCATTCTCCTTTTTATTAGACAAACTTTGAGTACTTTGGATTTTATTAATGCTCGGTGTAGCCGAAGACGATTGTGAAGGGATTTCTATATACGAAGATCTTGCAGAAAAAGTGGGTTTTTCATTATTACTTTCAATAATTTCAGAACCAGAATCAACAAGAAGCTTTGTTGGTTTTTTTGAATCGAAACAAATCCTATGTACACATTGGCAGACGTAAAAGCATACGCATGAAATGCATGCCATAAAACCTAAAACATATAATGGCAGGAAATATAAAAACCATTCTTCTGAACTAATAGTTTTTCCTCCACTCGGGGCTTCCGATGATGGTACAGTTGCAGATGCATCAGTAGTGTTACAAAACACAACGGAAGCGGAAGTAAGGTTATCAAAAACGCTTATCATTTTTCTTTGCAAGATGACTGGATTTGTAGATTTAAACACTGGAAGCAAAAATGTGTTATATGAATCACTAGCATAGCATGATTGATTTGTAAATAAAGATCTGTTTGCTAATAAAATAACAGTGTTTATAGAGGTAGGTGATAAGGTATTTACTATACGTAAGTTATCTGCGCGATCATTGTAGATGTCATTTTGCAATATCTTGTAAGTTTTAAATAAATCTTCTGTGGGAGAAAATGGCGCCCGAAATACAAGCTTGATGTAGGTACTGCAACATTGCAAAAAGTCAAAAGATTTTGTTATTTTAAAGGTATCAATCACAAAGTTTCCTCGAGGATCGGAAGCTTTAATATTCATTACGCTGAAAGGTTTTAAACTTGAACAATCATTTAGACTATAAAAAATGTAAAGAGTGTCAACTTTAAATGTGACAAAAGAAGAACCATGCTCGGCTGAAAGATTTTCGTCAAGGAGCTCAAAAGACAACTTCTCTTTAAGCATGCTGTCGAAGTAAAACGAATCATCAGCTATTTGATAAACTACAGGTTTTCCACACGTAATATAAAAGTCAGGAATACCGTTTAAGACAATAGGTACACTATTAGAAGCTGATTCAGCATTTTTATCTGCAAAATACGCCACAGGATTTATTTGTAAAACACTTAAAACTGAACAACTCGCTGTAGTTAAGCGCTGAACTTCAGAAAAATTCCCCTTAAAAATTGGTATGTTTAAAACTAAATATATGCGCTGATTAAGAGTAAAATGAAACGAGTCTAAAGATGCATCTGTGATAGAAAGTTTGAGTTTCTTTGCAAGTTCACTAACTATATCTTTTATGTGCAAAACAATCGGTAGACGATGATCTACGCATTGAGACTCTACACTTAACTGAGTTCCGCCTTGTATTCGGTCACCAACTTTTACCTCAACAATCGTTTCTATTTCTAGGCCTCTAGTATTGGTTGCCGTAATTTTGTACCAATAAGAAACAAGTGGTAAAATAGTGTTATCAGGAAAACCAAATAGCATCATTTTTTCATTGTCAAACTGTAGCCAATGATAAAATGGAATTAAGGTTTTGTTTGTAAAAGTCATGATAATTGAAAAATTATCGTCATTTTCGCTATCAGTAAAAACACTTTTGTTGAGACTACGTTCAAAAAAAGACCTGGAATCGAGAAATATTGTAATATTACCACGTGCTATGCTATCGTGTGATTTTGACAAAGTATTCTCTTTTTTACAAGAACTCAAGCGTTGCCAAGTGGTTTTTCTATGTACAAAACCAAACTCTTGATTCAATACCCTCGCGAATTGAGGATTTATTGCCAATTTGTCATTAAACACTTTGCTAAAAAGCTCTTGATTTTCTTTGCAGTTTTCGGTAATGATATTAGTGCAGTTCGTCCATTCGACAGTTACTCTTTGAGGAATTCTGTCACCGCGACGGAAAAAGTTTTTGATGCTAATTTTATCACCCGATAGCTCGCCCAAGAAAATAGAAATTCTTGATAAAAATTTCAGAAGCACATCAATATCAGCAATGTCCATGCTTAAGTAGCTCAGTAATTCTGTTCTTATAATGTAGACGCCAGGTGGTTCTTTTTTTGGCAACAAAACCGTTACATTCACGTCAACAAAAGTATTGCCAAACTTATGTGCTCTAAGAACGTATCTTAAATCTTTATTGGATTTACGTACAAAGTCGTGCGTAACAAATCCGTATATGACAGAGTTCGCTTTGTTAAACTGGATTGGCGAATACTTTGGTAAGCTTTTACTGTCCTCTGAGAGAAGCTCAAATGATTCGCTATTTCTATGTCTTTGCTCTGCAAACAAAATATCAGATACAAAAACTTTAAGCTGACTACATATCTCAAGTGTTAGAACGAGAGGTTCTCCCTTCTTCAGCTGTTTCTTGCTACAATTTCCTGAGTTTACTTCAGAAATAGATATGACACTGAAGTAGTCGGAAAATGCGTTCGTAAAAATTTCGCTTATTTCATTTTTGATGTTTACAAACGTTGACAAAAGGCCATTTTTTTTCACAGAGTCGCATTGATTATAGAGATTATTGCAACTAAAAATTGATACTGAAAACCTCTGATTTGGGACGGGTAAACTCTCTGTTGATATATCATATAAACTGATGTTACTGTTAATAGTTTTTAGTGCATCAATTTTTTGTTGTATAACGTTTCGAAATTGACCTGAGTCTGGGAAAGATCTTTTTGAGACCAATTGAATGTCCAAATAGTTGTCTACGAGCGTTTTTAAAAACTTTAGAGTTAAATTTTTGAAAAGAATATTTCCGTTACCATCTGTGACGCTGAATATGAGTTGATATTCACTTTTTGACATCAGAATATCTCTTTTTATAACTCTTCCTGTTAGAGTCTGAGTCGATGGTTCGAACTTAAGCCAAGTTAACAAAGGTTCTTTAAATACTAAAGACAAGTTTTTTGAGTTCCGTTCTTTGTCACCCTTTGTACTTAATGGTATTTTGTAATTTAATGGTTGACAGAGGCTTACTGCGGCCTCCTCAAGATCTTTTGAATCAGCATCATTTATACACTTATTCAACAATCTACTAGTCGCGTAAGTAGGTAACATTTTTTCAAGCATAGCATTCACAAAACCTTCATTGGGTTCACCTCTATCAGAAACTAAGGATGATAAAACCCGTTCATAAAAGAGGCAGCTCATAGTTTTTGCGCAAATTGTGAAAAGCAAAGAAAAGTTTTGCTGTTCAGTGGATAATGTGACGTTGTAATGATAGTACACTAATCCTTGGTTTTCAAAGTTTAACATCGCCAGCAACTTTTTGCGAAATAATGTCAAAAACTTTATTCTTTCATTTGAAAAATAAACTACACTAGCCTCGATTTCATAAAACTTACGGTGTGAAGTTAAAATGAAAAACTTTAATGTTGTGTTAGATTTCATGCGATCAGAGTCGGTTGCCTCTAAGTAGAATTCCACGTGCTCATGCTTTACAAATATATCAAAGATAACAGATCCATAAAACCTCTGAGATGAAGAATCATAAAAAATATCGGAGCTTACATTTTTTGGATAAACCAATGTTGCCTTGACGGAGAGTGTTCTTGTGTCTCCATCCTTCTCGTCCCAAAAAACATCTTTCTCAATAGTGTAGTCAATTTCTTGACAAGGATCAAGATAGACCCGAACATCTTTCCTAGCAAGTGGAGGAAATTTAGGTTCATCGAGACATTTTTGAAGCTTTATGATCCTGTAGTTAGCGATATTAAACGAATGTTTATAAATCTGTTCAATCTTGTCCAAAGCCTTAAAGTTGCAAACCTCGCTTTCATCGTAAATAGTCCACGTGACGTTCCATGTTAATTTTTCAGCCGAACGAGATTTTCTTATTTTATCGGATCCGATTATTTTATATGAAATAAAATCTATTGTGTTATTTAAGAGTTTCTCCCTTTCTTTTTTCCATTGTATAATTGAAGGAACGTGTGATCTAAATATAGAAACGTTTTCTGGTGGATCAATATCAACAATTTCTGTGATAATAAATTTATCTAATCTCGATCCCAATACGAGTGTAACTTTGAATTCGAGGTAGGCTAAAGCTTTTCTACTATCTTGTATTTTGAATATGAATTTATATCCGTCTTTTGGTTGTCTTGCAGCTACTTCATGACTTCCAACAAAATAAAGCAGTTTTGAATTTTCTTCAAAAAAAATCCAATCAGACTTAACTTTAAACCCGTTTGCAGCGTACAGTAAAGAAAAATTTAAAATACTGCCGTCCTCATCATCAAATGCTAAATTATCCGGAAGTCTCTTCTCCATAAATGAATATGTGGGAAAGTTGTCAATATCAAAGGTACGATTCACTTTAGGAGGGGTGTTGAATGAATCCTCGCATATTGGCTCTTTGTGTACTGATATAAACCTAGGAATGTATTCTGGAATCATAAAATTTGATAGTTCATTTGCAACTGATCGTTGCCTGTCTTCAATGAGTTGTAAGAAATGATCTATGGTTAAATAATCACACGGAGCGTATCTCATCGAGCTGTTTGCAACAGTGATTTCAATAAACACGCCATCTGCTGCTTTGAATGCTGATTTTAAAGTCAGTGATGTATTCAAGTATGTTGAAAGCTTATTAAAAATAGCAAGTTTCTCTTGCAAGCAAGATTTCTTCTGCGTAAAAGTAATTTGGAACAAAAGAGAAACAGAAAAACTGTGAGAGATTGTTGGTTCTAATGAAAAGTTTATTATTGTACTTATGTCTTGTCCTGATGAATCGGTTGCTGTCAAAGCAAGAGAAAACTTCTTGTTTGAATACTTTTTTAAGATCTCGTCCGAAAGAATAGCATATATCGTCTGATCTTTTGTAGAAAATTCTAACCAACATAGGTCTGGAGAAGACATAGTTAATGACAAATTTCTGGTCCATCCATCTTCGATATCGAAGAATGTATTTTTAGGAATTTGAAATATCAAGTATCCCTTAGAAGGAACAATGATGTCAGATATTTTATGCATCAACACCGGTGCATTACCAACTGTACATAGTGATGAATTTACTTCAGTGAATTTTTCAAGGTCGAACTCGGGCAACATAAAAGCAGTAATTAGTTTTTTATCTCCGTTATCTAATCTCATTGTTGAAGAAACATTTTTAATTTGTTTATAATAATCAGTTGTTGTTAAAGAGCAATTCAAAAATGTTAGGGCTATGCTTTGATTATCAAAATAGTTGACTAGTTTTACGGCGTATGACGCGTTGTAACTGAAAAATAAATTAAGTTTTGCGAAAAATGCAGTAATTTGCAAAAAAGTTGAGACTTTGATATTTGGTCTGAAACGAACGGACAAAAAGTAACTTGCGGTGGGAAAATTATCAATGACCTCTATTATTAATGGAATACGAGCAAACTGATATTTTGAATCTCTGGCATTTAAATAGTACCGATAAACAACATTTTTTGCTGAATCTGATGTAAATAGGATGTGGATTTCACTGTTTTCCAACGTCAGCCAGTAATTTTTTGGTGTATGTGTGAGATTTTCAAATGTTATAAATAAATAAAGATTGCGAATATTCCCATCTTCATCATCCAGAAAGGTGTCGAATGGAATCTTAAATACATTTTTTTGACAGAACCTTGGTCTAACTTTCAACTCTTTTACGTTGGCTTGCGGGGGGCGGTTCTGTCTCTTGGAAAGTGACGTTTTAATCACAACGCAGTTGTTGATTTTTGTTCCGCGAATATCTTTAAGGAAAACTTCTTTTGCCTCACATCCCGAAAAGGTTAGCTTGATAATATTTTGTTCTGAAGAATGATTAAATAAATAAATTGATGATGTATTTTTTTGAAAGTAAATATATGATAAATGTTCTAAAATGTTCTGCAAAATTGTAAATTCACTTTTTATTGTAGTTGGGCAAGCGAGTATAACTTCAATGCTGTTTTCTTGCTTCGGTATTTCGTCACAAATTTTAAATGAAATCCATTTATAAGCAACTCCCCCATTATATTCAAACGCAGCAAGTAAAAATTTATATCCAGCTTCTGGTTCGCGAATTCGCACATAATCCGTTGGTATTCCATAAAACTCCATTGCTGATTCATTGTAATGCAGCCAAGATATTTCTGAAATATTTTCTGAAATCTCAGATTTATTTACATTCATCACTTCTGTTACATATTGTTTTTCAAAATTTGTTGTGGGATTGAAAAAAAAGTTTTTTGGTAACGTAAAACGAAAAACGCCACAGGCTTTCACACATACCGCTGATTTCATGTAAACATTCGATACAACTGCATTGTTTACGCAAGGGCCGGAAAGCTCATCAATTACAGAAAGGTCGATAAATTCTGGCATAAACACAGACACTAAACTTTTGCTGATGAACTTTTGAACTTTATTCTTTGAACTTTTACCTGTGCTACTGAACAACAACGATGAAACATAGTCGACTTGTTTATAATTGCATGTTTTTGGGTTACTAGTACAGAAACCAAATTTTACATAGAATCTAGAACTGTTTTGAACCAAATCAACTATCATAATAGAATCCATTTTAAGATAAAGTACAAGTTTTGACTTAAATTTATCTAAGAGAAGAGCTTCGTTAGCTGAAGTGCTTAAGTTTACTTTGAATGTAACAAAAACATGATAAGGAAGGTCTATTGCGCTCACTGGGGCAAAATCAATATTCACTGGAATTATCCGCTTGTGACTGTCTGAGTATTCAGCTTGAAGTATATATTTCCTTAGAAATTCATTTGTTCTGGCACGTGTGACCCCATAAATTACGTTAGTTTCTTGATTTAGCTGTATCCAAGATTGAGGTGAGACCAGAGATCCGTTTTCGTATCGCAAGGTTATTGATTTGGGTGATTTTTCTGAGCCAACCGTAAAAAGATCTTTGGATACATTGAATGCTATTGATTTGCAGTGATTTATATAAATTGAAATTGGGTTAAGTTGAATGAGTTGAGGGGATAAGTTAGATTCAGTAAACGGAAGTGTAGTAGGAGTCTCTAAGCATAAATTCATGTATAAACTCTTTAGGCTTAAAACAAAAAAATCTGGTTTTAAGATAGTGCGAAAGTTAACTTGAACGTTGCCGTATGAGTCAAAGAGCATTTTATTTATTTCGTTTATTTTTTGGTGCGGACATATTTCAAATTTTAAACTGCAAAACGTCCAGGTAAAAATGTAAATATTTCCTTCCCTAGTTTTATTTTGAAGCGATACAGGTAGAACATCCGGGTTGTCTGTTGTACCGAAATAAGTATTTATTCTGTGTATTAGTTGCATTAGAATATCTGTTATTGCTTGTGATTGAATGACCATTAATTCCAATACTAATTGATAGCTTATTTTATTTTGGAAATTTATGTTTTTAAAAGATAAAGGCATGCTTGTTGTCAGTCCAAAAGAATCAGAAGCGGTTAGCAAGTATCTAAAGTCGTTGTTTTGCACTAGTATATCAGACAGTTTAATCATTCCATATATTGTTGACGAGCTCGAATTAAATAAAATCCACGAACTCATCATGATTTCTTTAAGGTTTATATCGAGAATATTTAATTTTAAAGACGAAGTGTTTCCGTCTTCGTCGGTAAATATATCTTCTGGAATTTGATAAACAAATGGCTTGCAAAGGTCCACATAAAGCGGTGGAATGAAGCGAGTTATTATTGGTGGTTGGTTTTTGTAATAAGAGATTTGTAAAGATTCAGTAGGTTGAATGCAATTAGAACTCAAGTAAAAGTTTATATCTTTTACCGAGTAATAAGATTTCATTTTTTCAATCAGTGCGCTGCTTATTTGCTCTTTTTCAAAAAGCCTGCTCTGTAGGAAACTTTTAGCTTTGTACGGACAACCCTCATTTAGAGAGGTACAGTTGCTCCAAGATAAAAATACAGATGGCGCTCTCCTTACGAAGTTTAGAACTAACATATTGGAAACATCTTTGTCACCTAAAAAAGAACTGATTTGACTTGCTAAAAAAATTTGCTCTATCAAATCTGATGAATTGAGGTCAAAAAACCTACTTAAAGTCATGTTGACAACAAAAGTCATATTTGGTTTAGATGGGATTACAAGATTTAATTTTGTATAGGCGCTTTTTCCCCCTCTGTCAGTTGCCTCTAAAAAGTAAACAATTTTGCTACTAACGGTTTTAAAGTCAGCCACTTTTGAAAAACCATACACAACTTGTGTGGATTCCACAAACTGAACCCAAGAAGTTTTTGAAATTGGTTGAAGATCCTCCGTGAGTAATTTTAGTTTCAATTCCCGTGTGTTTCCATCTTCAATGTCAACAAATGTATCTTCCGGAATTCGAAAACTGAAAGTTGAGCAAACCGGAACAAATACATCGTCAAGGGGTTGTTTAGCTACAGGTGCATTATTGAGGTTTTGGTTTGTTGGAATTTTGGCTAATGCTCCATCTGAAGTGGGTAATGGTAAACATGATCCTGAGGTGTTGAACTTGCCCCCTATCATTACAAACTCTGGGACCATTGCCAATGTAAACTGAGTATTGAGATTTGATTTATCGAAAAGTTTATCTCTTAATTTGTTTGTTTCCGGATTACAAGAATCATCAACGCTGCAATTATACCAACTCAAAATCATATGAGGATATATCAGCGAAGTTCTCGAAAAGTTTATAACTTCTATGTTTCTGGTATCCTCTTCTCCTAGGAACGTGGCTATTTTATTTAATAAACGTGTTTTCACTTCAGAATCATTGTAGCTAATATGTAAATAACTATAAAACGTGATGAGATGAGGAGGTGTTAATTGTGATTCTAAGACCAAAATATCGATCTGCTGTGAAACTGTTTCCCCGTGTTTGTCACTGCAAGAAAGATAGTAAGAGAGAGTTTTGTTATGAAGCTCGGAAATATCAGACGACTTAAGAATACCAAAAAGTTTTTGAGATTTTTCATTGAGGTGCAACCATTGTTTTAAACCAGGACGCTCTTTATTGATCAAAAGCAGTTGTAAGCGCAGATTAGGAGTGAACCCGTCTTCAGCGTCATAACAAAAGTTCTCGGGAATTTTAAACTCGAACGACTTGCACTTTTGAGCAACCAGTATCGGTAATCTAGTTTTTATCACAGGTGGTGAGTTTGATTTTGACTCATCTATTTTTTGCGAAGAATCTTCAAATGCGATGAAATTAGCTATAAAATGCGGAGCCATCGTTTGCTCATTCTTCAATTTATCAGAGCACAGTGGTAAAACAGCCAACGTTGATTGTGATATTACGATATTTGGTGCTAAAAGATTAACTACTGCGTCCTGCAAATTTTCATCTTTTCCGTAAATTAGGGATTTAATTTTTTGAAAATTAACATTTGAGCATTGAAGGTTGCATGGTATCCAGTGGATAGTCATATAGTTATAATGTTTACTTACAGCATGTATTAAAAAACTAGAATTTTCTGGGAAATGTCTTTGCAACCACGTTTTCAGTCTAAGAGTAATTAAGGCATGCATATCAATATCATTTAAATGACTTCCTACAATAAAACCAGTGAAAGAAATGTTGTAACTAATTGATTCATCTTTCGTTTTTATCACAGTTATAGTTTGCGCGACAGTTAATCCGTTTTTATCAACAGCAGCGATTTGAAAAAATGAGGGCGACTCAGCGATAGATTTAAAAGTTAACGTCTGCGTTAAGGCGTTAAATAGAAGATTTTCGTTTGTTCCTTCTATTTTTAAACTACGGGTCAAACCATCTTCAGGATCAAAAAATGCATCTTCGTGAAGTTTATATTCGGTGAGTTCGCACGAGTGAATATATATTATTGGTATTGCTTTTAAAATTATGGGTGGTAAATTAACAACTGTAAGTGAGTAAAGAGAAGGCATTTTATGAGTTGGTAAAGAGGTTAAATTATTGATTATTGAAGACTCGGTTGAATGTGCATTTGATTTTATAGGTGACACAGAGTTAAACAACTCTGAAGTATTCTCCACCAACATATTTGCTGCAATTGCACAAGAATCTTGTATTAAAAGTTCAACTCCTAAAACCTCGTATTCGGGTAACATGAATAAGTAAAACTGGTTAGAAGGTTGTTTATCACTTAAGAGTTTCTTCTCAAGGGCAGCAATCTTAATCTTTGGGCATAAGTTTTCTTCCTTTTCACATGCAAACCATTCTAACAATATTCGATTACCGGTAACTTTGACGAAAGTAATGATTTGGATTTTAGTCGTCCCAATAAAATCTGTTAATTTATGCCAGAGAGCAATTTGTTGATTTGTTTCAACTTCATCACCAGCTTTCGATTGAAATGTTGTGGAGATTTTGTAGAAGTAGTGAAGTCTCTTCAATGGAAAAATAAAATGGATGTCAGCTGCAACCGAAAAGCCGTCGGAATCTGTTGCTTTCAGCATGTACTGATTCTCTTGTTTATTAGTTAAATAATCGTAATCACTCAATTTCAAAAATCCGTAAAGACGTAAAAGTTGTTTATCCCACTGTATCCATGATGAATTAGTGACCTTTAACAAAAAAATGTTATACAAAAAAAAAGTATAAAATAGCCCCAATTGATACTTTTCAGTTTGTAATCGGTTATTTTTTTTTTTCCATGGAAAGCTTTTGTCAACAGTTGACTCTCCGAAACCCATAAGTTTAAAATGGCTCCGCCCTCGTTTTGAATGATAAAAACATTAACTATCCGGCAACTATACAACTTAAAGGAGTAGTCTATCACACGCATTGTTTTAGTCGTTGTTAGTTCTGTTTCAATTCAGTTAAAAAAAAATTTGACTTTTAAAAATAGCCATAAGTATCAGACAACTTATTCGCCAGTAAGAGCTGTCAAGAAGTTTTTAAGGCACTGCGATGTGCGATCATTGTTTACGTTGTTTGAAAAGAAACTTTAAATGTAAATGAAACGGAGAATCGAAAAAAAAAAATTATTTGGCTCAACTTTTTTTTTTAAATTTTCAAAAATAGAGAAAAAAACTGGGAATAACAAGAAAAACTTATTACTTTTTTTCTTAATGAAAGTAGTTAAAAAGCAACGAGTAAATACCTCGCTGTATTTAAACCAGTTGACCAGAAAGAAAACAAGGGAAGGCTTAAAGAATTAATAAATAGAAACCGTCGTTAATATAAAAAAAAACACAGGCAAATAATGTAAGAAAAAAATCACCTTTCCCTCAGTTTTGTGTAGCAATTCGATTTCAAGTGCTTTTGCGTTGCCATCTTCTTGATCAAAAAAAGTGTCAGGATTGAGATAATAAACAACTGACTTGCAAAAGCTCACGAAAATTCTCGGTATTGCAATTTGGATTTTAGGACCTGTCGACCAGCCTAGAGTACCCATCACCAGAGGCGAAGTTGGTTGAGGCAAAGTTATTCGATATCGAGAGGACGCTGAGGTGGGAGGGAATCTTGTGGTTTTGATGGATCTTTCTTCATGGTAATTAAAAGCTGAAAAATTTTCAGCGCAATTTCCAAGTTTTTCTATTTTTAATTCCAAGACAACGATATTTGGAATAAAATCTGAAAAGATGGCGCTTACTTTTATATTTGGTCCAAATGTTACATTTGATTCAAAAGCTTTATTCATCCAGTCGTTCATTTTCTTGTAATCACAAAGACCAGCGTTGGTTGAATAATTATAAATTAACGCAATTGTAGATAAACCTCTTTCTCTGCTAAAACTTTTTAACTCAGTTTTTTTTGATGTTTTCATTATCTGGGTGAATCTCGTTAAAAACGTTATTAACAGTTGCAAATCATTGTCTAAAGAGTTTACATCATCCCTAACAATAACTTTAACAAGGATTCCTACCGGTGCCATAGCCCCACGCGTCGCAACTAAGTTTATTGTTAAGTTTGTCATTTGTTGTCGAGAATTGATAGCTATAAGTTTAAAATGAAAAGCTTTTACTTTATCTTTTTGCATCATATCAGCAGTTAATGCAGCATAAATCTCTTGGCGTTCAGAGTGAAACTGAATCCATGAGTTCTTACCCAGCATTCTTCCGTCTAACTCAGTAAGTTTTAAAACTAAATGTTTGGTGTTACCATCTACGTCATCTAGAAACGTATTATTCGGGATGAAATACCGAAAAATATCAAAAGTGTTGACTTTGAGATTAGGTATATAGTTCATTATAATTGGTGCATTTTTAAACAGTTTTGGAAGTGGTCGACTGTCATCAAACGTATTCCCTTCAGTGTCATGGAATGAGCCCTGAATATTTCTAATATGCGGTAGTAATGAGGAAGCAAACTTTACTGTTGCAGAACCATCTTTTTTTAAGATTTCGTTTCTCATTTCTCTGACCGCAATAGAACTTTTATTAGCAATTGAAACGAAGGACAGCTTCAACTCAATCAATAGTGGATACACTCCTTTCCTATCAAACCCCATTAAAATTAAATCAGACATTGAGACCCAACCTCCAAAGAACTTTGAAAAAGCTTTCAGCAAGTTCATCAAGACAAATTTGTCGCTTTTGAATTCATCGTAATAGGCATCGAATGTAAATGTAAACCACCTGCTCACAAAAGCTAGGTTTCTACTTGGTATAACCTTCACTGTTACTGTTGTTGAGTTTTGAGAAGAGTCTGCAGCTGTCAGGTTAATCCATCCGATATTAATTTTGTGTTTGTATTGGTAAAAGAAGAGGGTTTCATTATGCAAAATAACAACAACACCATCAATTCTAGAATCATCTATCCAAAATGTTAAATTGTCTAAGAAACCGTCTTCACTGTCAACAAATGTTCCCGTTGAGATTTCAAAAACTGTCGTACGATTTTCCGATAAAATAAAATCGTCTACTTGATATATAGCTTGCGGAGGATTGTTAACTCCGCATTTTGAAACCAACGCTGTTCTAAAATTAAATTTCGGCATGAGAAATATTTTGAGACTTTTATTGAAGTTTGCTGAAATAGCAGAAATGTCTTCCCTACAATTGTCACAAGTTTTCACGGTAAACAGCATCGAATAAACTAATCTATGTTTGTAAAAAGAACGGTAAACATTCAGAACGAAGAAGTCACCTGAATTAATATTGCTAAAAATGGTGACTTTGTTGATGAGTTCGGTTAAGACGTGTATAAAAGGTGTCCTGTCTGCTAAAGTGTCAACAATAAGCGCTACATAGTCACAGTAAGCTGACACCGCTTTGTTGCTATTAGAAACAGGAAATTTGATCTGAATAAAAATGCTAGCTGTAACAGACGAGTTGCACTGATCGGTTACTTCTGCAAAAAATTTATACCCCTCCAAAGGTTGTTTTTGGAATACGCCAACTGTTGCAAAGATGTATATTAGTTTTAAGACTGAGTTAAACTGGATCCAGTCTTCGGGGTTGATTTCGTTGCCATTTTCCCATTTCAGCTTTAGTTTTAGCATCCTTAAGTTTCCATCTTCATTATCATTAAACAGATTCTCGCTGAGTGCGATATGCGTGAATATATTCGAATTGACAATGAATAAAATGCTTTTTTCTTTTGCAGTGGGAGGAGTATTGTTTGAACAATCGAGTTTAGGTAAGTTAGATTTAAACATATCAGGAATATCTAAGTAAGGAAGCGCTCTTCTCATAACTCTCTGTCGCACAGAGTTTTGTGAACTACTTAAAAGCTTTTGGGTTGAATTTAGTCTAGGGATAATACAGTCTCTTTTTAGATAAATGTTATCATTAACTAATGTGTATATGACTATTCCCAAGATATGGATACTGTCATACGAAGTTAGAGCATATGTTAGTTGATGGAAACGACATTGCTCGAGTTTTATTGCAACAACCAACTTTGCAGTGGACTTCTCTCCCCAATTCAGTATTGCTTGAAAATTATCGGTAATGTTATTAAGAACCCTATAGTTTTTTACGTTTGCCTCAATTACCTGAACAATTTCCATTTCTTTTAATAACGTCAGAGATGCTTTATCCTCTCCCATAAATACCTCAATTATAGCGTCATATTTCATCACAGATGGTTTTAGATTTATTTCAATATTGATTACTTCCATCTCCTCTGTTGCCTCTGTTGTCTCTTTTACATTTACCTCATAGTTTGTAATTGATTTTGAGACACGACAATAATACGATAAATGAAAACTTCCCAAGAGTTCAGAATGTGGTAACCCAATCAACATAGTAAGTTCTTGATGAAATTCTATCCAATCTTCCGAAGAACTTTTTTTTTTCTAAAGTTATAAATTTATATTATATTAAGAGATAAATAATTCTTTTGTACTAATACATTAACTTGTTATGCATTCGATGAATTGAATTTAATGAAAGGAATTGGAAGTGCGCCGGCAGACACAGTGAGAAAGCCCCAAACAACTACGCGAACAAAAATCAAAAGGCTGTTAAATCAGCAAGTTTTTGATATATTTTGAAAGCACATATGTTGACATATTCTCATCAAAAAATAGAACCTTTTAACAACTTTAGTTCCTATGAAATTTTGCACCAAATTTTGAAATTTGGTGCAAATTTTGGTGCACCAAATTGCTTAGAAATTGGCCTATAAATGCCCTTGAATCGATAACTCGAGAACGGTTCTACCGATTTTAACTCTTGTTGGAAAGGTATTAACAAGTACTTTTTGAAAAAAAGTTTGAAAATTTTTTTGGAACGCCAAGTCCTAAAATTTTCTTCTAATTCTAAGAAATTCTAAGAAACAACTTCTTAGAAACTGCGCGACCTAGACAACCAAAATTATTGCCATTTTGGTATGGGTGCATGAACCAGAAAGGTTTTTCAACATTTTTGAGATAACTTTAATCCCAGAGGTCAAAATAAAGATAATCTAAAGAATTTTTTTTTTTTTAATTTTAACTTTTTGTTGATACTTAGTTTCAAAAACAAAGTATTAATAAAATGTTACACAATTTCATATATAAATTCATTTTCACCACTTCATTCAAAATTGTTGTCATTTTAAAATTGCTTGTTGGTGACTGCAAGATCCTCTATTATTTCCATTTCAATATTTATGGAAGCTTTTGGGTTAGTAGCTGGAACATTGTCTTCTGATTTACAACCTACTAAAAACTCTTTAACCATCTCAGGCAATTCTATAGACTTTTTCAGTTTTTATTGGTAGCGCACTTTCAAGTTCAATTCAAGCTGAACTTGAATTGAATTTAGGATCAGAGACTTTTTAAACCAAAACTTTTTAATTGACACAACAAATTCAAAGTCAACTAAAACAAATTTACAGTTTGGCAGATCAATTTTCACTTGCACTAATTCTGCCATTTCCTTTTCAACATCTGCTTTTGTTCTAAGAATGATTTCCGCACATTCTTTAGTAAACTCCAAAACGATTGATCTACATAACCTCACACTTTGAGCCATTAAATTTGTCTAGAAAATATTGCTGCTCTAACCGTATGCTGCTGTTGGTGTTATTGTTGTAGCTAGTAAGCCGGAATCCTGTTTAGCACTTCTTGAAAGCTTCTGATTGTACTGTTATTGACTGGAACTTCTATCTCATCCCCAACTGCAACAACACTAAATTTTCAAACTCGTTGCTTTTAGCATCCAAATTTTCCATAATTTCTGCACTTTTAACCCAACGATACATTTTGCAATGTGCTCCATCAAACCTTGTAATTTTACTTAAACTTTTATTTCACTAACTTTGATTCTTTTTGGGGTGGTATGCAACTATCCATCGCTTTTGTAGCGATTTTTTTAACTTGGAAAATGATGATGATCCACTTGCTGAAATGCTTCATACTGCACTCTGGAGATATTCGTACTAAGTATAATTTCCAAAGCTTCTTCTCCTGGCATCTGTGTTGTGTTTTTTTGACAGTTTTTAGAAAAATTCTTTCGAATTTTCTTTGTTTTCGACATCTTGTGATAAAACTTTCACCAAACTAAAATCTCTTTTTTTTAAAAAGTTTTTCTGCGTGAAGCAAAACTTTCTGCGCTGATTCATATTTAAGATCACTTACTTAAGATTAAGATTAGGACTTTAAGATTAAGATAAGACTTTAAGATTACTTCTTCGTCTTTTCTGATATTCCGTCGTTTGCCGTCAAGTGTTTAAAATCTTTCTTTGGCCGTCCACACTTCTTAAACGTAGATTTCTCTGCTAATGTCGATGTTTTTTCTTCGATTAAATCCTTCACGTTGAGTTCTCCATCAACCCAAGTTGAGTGATGGCTATATAACAATCTTTTTTGTAGTTACAACCCCTCATATACGCAGAGTAACGTTTATTCTCCTCATACACGCGGAGCAGTCATTATCGCAATTTCGTTTGATAGTCTTTTTTACTTTCACTAGTTTTTTACGACTTTCCTTATTGTCATTTTTACTTTCGATGAAAATAATTTAATTACTCGTTCAATATTTTCTACAACTTTTCAAGTTGAAGTGATCAATGATGTCCTTTCTTTGAAAAATCATTGTAAAGTTTTCAAAAAAACCAACAATGAAAAAAACAAAAATATCAAAATCAGATAATGAAGAAGCGATGGTCATCCAGAAATAAAACGTAGAACTTTCATTTGGTTTTCAAATATTGAAGAGGAAATAGAAGAGAGAAACTGTAAAAAGTGTTCAAAAACGACTTTCCCCAGGAAAATCATTTTTGAACACATTTTACAGTTTCAATATTTGAAAACCATGAAATTCCTATTACTAGCAAATGGATGAAAAACACCAACAACTACGCATCATCAGCGCACTACGAAAGTATTTTTTTTTACTTTGGAATGCCAATGCAAAGTCTCAGTCAGAGGCAACAGAGCACAGTTTTACTCTTTCACATTTAAAGATTTTACAAAAATGATTGGCATTAACCACATCTTTCTTTTAGCAGATAAATGCAGAGCCAAGAGTACAAACAGTATAGACCGGATTAAACGCAAAACACAAACGAAGCGCAAACGCAAAACGCAAATGAAAGACACAAAAAGAGTAGTGATGTTTTCACAAACGGCGACTTCCGGGTGACGAGGAAAGAAAACTGCAAAAGCCCTTGCAAAATTATTGATCTGCACGAGTAACCATAAAAAAGCTTACTCAAAGCGAACTATTTCTAGGAAGGCGCATTCGCACAATAATCAAAATATGATGAGCTACTATACAAAAATGAAATATACTTAACTAGTTGAACGTAAAGCCACCCAAAGAAATCTATATGTACATCCGGTATTTTAACCAAAATAATACTTAATAAACATCGGTAATAGTAATATTATCGTATAGTGAAAACGAGAAGTAACACGATATCAACGCGATAATAACAGACGAAAAAACAGGAGTAACACGATATCAGCATAAAAACTGTGCTGGCGGACGGAAAAGATCAGAGAAAGAGTAACACATTATAAACTTGTATAAAAAGAATAAATAAGAAAACATTGTTAATGTATACAATCCTCAATTTATAGTTACAAAAAAATATTTGGTAAAAGTTATTATTCTAACTTAATTTTGCTAAGAAATCTTACCTCGAAACATTGCGCGAACTCAAGCCTGTAAATAAAAATCTTGCCGGCTTGCACAAAAACTCTCCTCACATGATCTTTTTCTTTTGGGTCTTGACTGGAAAGAGTTACCTTTGAGGTAATATAGTTTGGACTAGAATTGTCAATCTTCAACTCACGTTCTAACCATTTTCGGTGAGTTAGTTTCAATTCAACCGACGCAACATAAGAAAAGTTCAAGTGAGATATGTAAACTGCAAAAAAAGCGACAAGTATCTTCATCCTCCTGCGCATACACACGTTTACTAAGAGTTTGTTTCGCAACTCGGTCGTGAAATACTGTTTTGACGAAGATTTTGCGACATTTTAAAACCAAAAACAAAGCCAAAGTTTGACCAACTTTTAAAATTAAAATTTTAAAATAATATAGATAAAAATTTTCAAAATGTTTTGAAGTTTTTTCATTATTTTTTTTTAAAAAATGATAATCCAATATTGTGATATAGCTTTTGTGCATCTGCTTATATGTAAAATTTAAAAAATTTCAGCGTTCATTTTGTGGAATAACATGCTTCAAATGATCTCAATAGAAATCAGCCGAGTATGTCTCGTTTAGTCCGATTTATAGTTAAAAAAAATAAAAGATTTAATTACTGGCTTTATATAATTTTTATTTTTATTTTTAGCATTAAAACAGAAAAAGTGGATACAAAATATTTTTAAACTTTTTAGCTTTATCAGCACATGATAAAGTGACCTCAGTTTACGCCAAAAGTGAAAAAAAGTTGACAAAAATCCCTTGGCTTTACTTAGATCAGTGTTTTCCGATGTTGGGCCCACGCATAAATACTGGATAACACGCGTAAATACGCGATAAGTATTCAAAATTTTTTTTAGAAGCGAAATTTTAAATTTCACTTGTTAAATTTAAAATTTCGAATTTGAAATAAAAACGCATGTTTTTATTGCCTATTTGTTTTGCCACTGGAATTTCAACTCGTTTAAATTTTTATCCCAAATCAAAATTTTCGTCGAAATTTTTGGTTCTGGCTGGATTAATTTTTGAGATCATTTTAGGGTTTTTTTTTATGTTCATTTTTTGGTTCATGTTCCAAATAAAACGTTTAAGGGTTATCCCCATTTTATTTATAGGGATCTTACAAAAATATAGATTATTGCAATCTATAGTAAAATTTATTTTGCAATTTTGTAAAATGCAAGCCGAAGGTTTATAGGTTTCGAGATGGCAGCCAATGACACAAATTGTTGGGTCTTTTTTATCTTGAAATTAATCTTACTTTAGGACAAATGCATTGACTTTGAAAACAACTCGCATCGCGATTACGTGATACAAGTCACAGCAGTCATCAAGTAAAGCGCTAGAATTTTTAGCGCTATCGCAACACAAATTAATAAAGCTTCAGTTTTGTTATTTTATTTATTTTATCATATCTTTTAATTATAAATTAATAAAGCTTCAGTTTTGTTATTTTATTTATTTTATCATATCTTTTAATTATAAAAAAAAAATTGATCCGTAACGAAAATTTTTTAAACCACAAAAAATTTAACAGTAACTCTAAATTTACGTATAAAACTAAAAATAAAACAAAAACCAAACTTTTTCAAAACTTCTTATTAATTTAACTTATCGATGTCTTTAGTTTTGAATTAAAAAAAATGGAACAAAAAGTTTTTCTTTGACCGAAACTTCTCGAAACTCGAAACCAAATTTTAATTCTATGTCACATCGAACCTTATCTGGAGTATTCAGACCTTATTGATTAGAAAACTTGCCAATTTGTCTTTTACGGATATCTATAACTGCCAATTTTTCTTTTACGGGTTTTATTTTAACCCACACTAAGAAAAGACCATTCATATTTAAACTATATTTGCTGCCATCTTCACTTATTGAACTAAGTGGGTTAGTCAAATCTATACCAAACATATACTATAGAACTTGAACCTTTACATATGTATGTATGTAAGGAAGAAATTGTGTTTAAAGTCCGCCAGCGTATGCCTTGTGGACTACCTACTCCTCTCCAGGGAAGACCCAGTAGCGCGTCGACTCTGAGTTTGCCTCTCCTTTGAAGAGCGGGCGACAAAAAAAAAAGAGAAGTATCAGTTTAATACAAGCACGCCGGCCTAGCCAGCTCGCTCAATCTTAGCCATTAGGCCGTTAGCCATTATGTATGTATGTATGCATGTATGTATGTATGTATGTATGTATGTATGTATGTATGTATGTATGTATGTATGTATGTATGTATGTATGTATGTATGTATGTATGTATGTATGTATGTATGTATGTATGTATGTATGTATGTATGTATGTATGTATGTATGTATGTATGTATGTATGTATGTATGTATGTATGTATGTATGTATGTATGTATGTATGTATGTATGTATGTATGTATGTATGTATGTATGTATGTATGTATGTATGTATGTATGTATGTATGTATGTATGTATGTATGTATGTATGTATGTATGTATGTATGTATGTATGTATGTATGTATGTATGTATGTATGTATGTATGTATGTATGTATGTATGTATGTATGTATGTATGTATGTATGTATGTATGTATGTATGTATGTATGTATGTATGTATGTATGTATGTATGTATGTATGTATGTATGTATGTATGTATGTATGTATGTATGTATGTATGTATGTATGTATGTATGTATGTATGTATGTATGTATGTATGTATGTATGTATGTATGTATGTATGTATGTATGTATGTATGTATGTATGTATGTATGTATGTATGTATGTATGTATGTATGTATGTATGTATGTATGTATGTATGTATGCATCCATGCATGCATACTTATTATATGCATAGTATGCGACAAGATGCCCAAAGAGAGAAAAGGATGCTACCGGACCACAAAATCAAAAGAAGCGTTTGTTCAAAAGTGATGAGTCATTAAGCTTTCTTTCATTAATTAATAATTAAATTTAATGCATCCTAGCAATATCTGCAAACATTTTTGCCAATATTTAGATCAAAATACAATAGCAGTTTGATGATGTTGTTTGAATTTGATGGTGTATTTTTGTTTCAACAAGAAACTCAGAAAAATAAAAAATTTGCAATCTGCTCTTGGTTATATAACAACTGAAGACTCCACGGGAAGAAACGGCAGGGTCACATTTTTTCATTTTGAGATAAATCATTATTAAACTTTAAAACCTTTATAGTCTAGTCAAAATAAGCCTAAAAAAGGGCTAACCTGGACAAAATTTGGATATAAATGAATTTGGTATCATTCGAAGCGTAATTTTATCTACTTTAATATATCCAAAATCCACCAAAATTCATTTTGGGCAAAAAAAGTTATAAATATTATTGTTGACCTCACTTTGTAGATTTTTTTTTTTTAAATAAACTAAACCCGTACGACTTGCTGTCAATAAGTTGTGATAATTCAGCGAAAAATGTCGCGATTCATATAATATTTTGTAAAAATATAGTTTAAAGTTTACAAATTATAAAAATGTAAAAATTAATTACATAAAATGCTGACATCATCATTTTTTACTTTAATATCAGCATAGCATGCTCAAAATGCGCTAATTTTTCTTTTCAAATAATATATTTTGTGTACTTGCTAAACTGTAGAGCTGAATGTTGATGTTGTTAAATATTATTTTTAAATTTCATGTTTTAATTTTTGATAAACTATTAAATATACCTTAAATTAAAATATACAATGTTGAACACATTAAAAGAAACTTGTTTGCTTTGCAAAGATAGTGACCTTGCTAATCAAGCGATTAATGTTGGAAGGAAAGGTATTAATACCTTAATTCATTATTCACAAGTACGCAACGATAAAAACCTTGAAGAAGAACTTAAGGAAAGGGACACGGTTGCTGTTCATGTGGCATGCAGGCGTGATTTTACAAATCCGAAAAGAAAAGTATTAAAATGTCAAATGGAAAGCCCTAACATTAAAAAATTGCGTTCAGTAAGATATTTTCGTATTTAGTCAATTTTGTGCTTGTGTCACTGATCCATACAATTAACTATATTTATATATGAATGAGTTACTTTGTTCAACTATGTTCTTTTAGCTGTTTTTTATTAATTCATTGTGCGGTTCTTTAATAACGACATCCCACTTTCTTAAAAAAAGCAAAACAGTAGCTTAATATTTGTATTTTTTTGTAAACAAATTTATTTATAACTTAGACCGACATATTCAACTGGAAGCAATGCTGCTTCATTTGTGGCAACTTAGCATTACCCGATTCTAAACATCGTCATCGTAAAGCCGTAATACAGGTGCGTACAATAAAATTCAAACAAAGTATGCTTAAGGTTTGTGAAGACAGAAAAGATATATGGGCAGTTGAAGTAAAATCTCGTTTGAATTGCTGTTGTGATCTGGTTGCAAGTGATGCTATATACCACTTTGAATGTTATAAGCTATTTTCAACCAGTAGGGTTTCCACCAACAGGTTTTAATTCCAATATATTTTACTTAATTCCAATATATTTTAAATTGCAAATGATAAAGTGATTTGTAGTTTTTCCATAATAAAGTAACATATTGACCAATTCTGACCAAGTTTTGAACTTTTATAATCGTTGTGTGTATATTTATGTTTCATATGCTAATCTAGAAAGTCCTAATATATTTACAGGTCAAATTTGATTGAAACAGAAAAGCCTGGTCGCAAAGAAAGTTCAACAATGGCGGAACACTTTGAAAGGCTTTGTGGTTGGTTTGAGAGTCAAATGGCTCCTGTGACAACTACTGAGTTGCACATTAAAATGGAAGAGCTTGCAAATTCCAAAGATATTTATTCAATGAAGCACTTAAAGAGAAAATTAGAAGAAAAATACAAAGACGACATAATTATTAGCCAAACTGAAGGAAAATCTAATTTAGTATGCTTTAAAGATGCGGCTACATTTATTATTAAAAAATCTAAGGCAGAGAACAAAGATGCAAACGAAGGTGAAGTTATCATTAGAACTGCGGCTAAGTTGATAAAGGCAGAAATTTTAAATCTAAAGTTCAGCACAGAGAATTACCCATCTAAATACGATATTGAGCATCATGAAAAAAGTTTAAGCCCATTGCTTCGCCTCTTCATGAAACAAATTACATCTGACGAACTAAAACAATCTTTCATTGGTCAAACTATAACAAAAGCTATTCGATCGCGGTTTTACGTCCCGCCTTTGCTTTTTGGTTTAGGAATAGAACTAGATCACAAGTTTGCATCAAAATGGCTGACAAATGAGCTATTTAAACTAGGCTTTTGCATAAGTCCATCAGAAATAACACGCTTTAAGCACTCTGTTATGGCTAACAACGATAACATTGTTGAAGGAGTGCTGAATGGATTATTTACTCAGTGGGTGGCAGACAATGTTGATCATAATATCTGCACATTAGATGGTAAAGACACTTTTCATGGGATGGGAATCATCGCTGCTGGAATGATGAACTCTAAAGTTTTGGATAATCTTCATCGAATTAAAAGAATAAGATATGGTTTAAAGGCAGCAGAAATAAATTCTAAAATAAATATTCCGATTTTGTGGTATGACGTTCCTGACACAGCAGCATTGACAAAGATATTGTTCAAGCCCATTGTTGAGCTTCAGTCACCACAGACTTTTTCACTGTCTCTCGGTATTGATCTTTTCTGGCAACGTTCGTTCACTTCAACGGCTGGTGAGAACCGGGCACAATGGAGTGGATTTATGCAACTTCATCATAGTAGTAAATGTCATCCCGGAAAAAGTGAGATATTCATGGCGCCTATCATTAACTTAAACCCATCTGATGAAAACTGCATTTATTCTGCACTAGTTTTTATACAAAACCAAGCGAAATTAATCAATTTACCTACTCTAAGTGTAACTTTTGATCAGCCTTTATGGTTAAAAGCTTACGAAATTGCAAAGTCTAAGCAATTGGATATAGTTATTCGATTGGGAGGATTCCACATCTTAATGAGCTTCCTAGGAAGTATTGGTATGGTCATGGAGGGATCAGGGTTGAATAGATTACTCGAACTTATTTATGCAAGCAACTCTGTCACGCATATAATGACTGGTAAAGCAGTAGCTAGAGCACTAAGAGCTCACTTCTTAGTGGAGTCGGCCTTAATGAGTCTACTTTTTAAACAAAGCCCCAAAGATGAAGCTGATAGTTCTCTAGAAAATATGTATCAGGATCTGGTCCAAGGAAACATGGATTTGGAAGAGATAAACAATAGCAGTGTAGTTATAAGATTCACAAATCTTATTGAAAATTTAAAAATACAGCTTTCCCATTCATCCAGAACAGCAAAACTATGGTTGCAATATCTTGAATACATTAGCATTATCAAGATGTTCATCAGAGCAGAGAGAGCTGGGAACTGGCACGAACATCTGGAAGCCATCAGGCTGATGCTTAATTTATTTGCCGCAACAGGGCATATAAACTATGCCAAAAGTGCTCGGTTATATCTACAATCCATGCACTCACTTAATTCAGAACATCCTTGGCTTTATGAGCAGTACTGTAAATCAGGTTACCATTGTATTAGACGCACAGATCGATATTGGGCTGGTCTTTGGCCTGATTTAGTAATTGAGCAGTGCATGATGAAATCAATAAAAAGCAATGGAGGCTTAACCAGAGGAAGGGGTATGTCAGAGACTACAAGGAATCTTTGGGTCAGTACCTTGCACGAATGCGGAGCAATCCATGATTCCATGTCAACATTGACAAAGCATCGTTTTGAGAGCAGTCAGCAACATTGTGAATCTGGTGAGTCTCGGCGAAAAAGAGATACTAAAGATTTTAAAGCATTAAAGGAGCAGCTCGAGCTGTTTAACCCATTTGAATTTCAACACTCAGGACTTCAATGTATATTTACTGGCCTATGTGCTGATAAGGATGATGAAATCAATTGTGATCAAGCAGAAAATGTGGGTTTAGAGATTCAAAACAGTCTTAATAATATCGCAGTCAATCAAGCAGTTATCAAGCGTTCAAAGCAGGTCAAGACACTTGCCAAATTGATGCCATCTGTTAAAGTTAATGGCGATGCAATCCACTTAGATCCTAATGTTTTGTTCCAAAGACTAATCATGCTAATTGAGAGGGTTGAAAATTTGACTGACTGCTTCGAATATGAATTAACACCGGAGCCCACATCTCTCTTCAAAGATGGATTAATGAGGAAACCAAACAAAGCAGAGCTTGGTAGAGAACTCATTAAGGATTCAACAATTTTAACAGTGAATAATGACACAACCTATATTCTTGACGGCGGAGCTTTGCTGCATCGAGTTTTTTGGAGTCTCCCAGCTACATATTCAGACATTATTGAACAATATTGTACATATATTAAAAAAAAGTATGGTAATCATACTTTAATTATTTTTGATGGTTACAAATCATCCATCAAAGATCAAGAACATCAAAGGAGAGCAAGAAAGTCTATCAACATTGTATTCCAACCAAAAAACCAAGTGAACTGCAAACAATCTGAATTTCTGTCAAACAGCAATAACAAAACTGCTTTGATCAAAGCATTGGTAATAAAGCTAAGAGAAAAAGGTCATATAGTAGCGGAATGCGAAGGAGATGCTGACAGAACCATTGCTACAAAAGGAATTGAGCTTGTACAAAATGGAAAATGTGTTACTATCATAGCTGATGATACAGACATTCTTGTTATGTTGGTTCACATGTGGGATCAAACCATGTGTGAAATTTTTTTGCGCCGCAAAGCTAAAAAAAGTATGAAAAAAAATACGGAAACAATCAGCATAAAGAATGTTACATTAAGTTTATCATATCACATGAAAAAATGTTTGTTGTTTATCCATGCATGGAGTGGATGTGATACTACCTCTGCGTTTTTTGGTCAAGGAAAGATAGCTGTACTGAAGTTTATTGAATCGAATAGTGAGTTCGCTCAATCTTTATGTGCAGTATTCCAAGATCCCTTTGCAACACAAGATCAGGTAGCTAATGTTGGAATACAAGTGGTTTCGAACATGTATGGTATGCAAGACAGTGATCATATTTTTTTTATTGATTTACAATATTGTTTATTTTATAATTATACGTCCATATTGTTTTGCAGAGGTTTGATTTAGCTCAACTATTACTATAGGTGAAAAAAATAAACAAGTCTCGCTAGCACAACTTAGGAAACAAAAATATATGAGAATGGTGGCAACTTCCAAAAAAGGAATTCAGCCAGAACGACTACCACCAACTGAAAGCGCGATCAAGTACCACTCGTTTCGAGTGTATTTACAAATTCAGCAATGGTTGGGAGTCAATATGGATGAAACAAAGTGGGGATGGAGAAGGGAAAATGACGTTTTAGTACCTATAAAGACAGACAAAGTACGTATACTGGAGCAGCAAAATAAACCACAAAAGCTGATTTACTTTCAAAACGGATTTCTTGAAAATACTCATTTTTCAATAAACAATCTAAGTTTAAACCAGCTCCCAACTAAAATTTTAATTAACTTTTCAACTTAAGTATTTTTTTTATTCAGGATCCTGCACCAATTCACATTCTTAATATCATAAGATGCAACTGCGGCACTAATACTAAAACACCATGTGGAAAACAATGCCAATGTCGACGTCATGGAATAAATTGCATGACAGCCTGCGGACAGTGTCAAGGTTTGGAGTGCACAAATGCACCAAAAAATAACGTCAATATCGATGACAGCGAAAATGAATATGAAAGTAGTGAAGATGGAGATGGAAACATTTTTGAAAAAATGTTTGATTTTTGATATTATTTCTAATTATATTGGTTGAGTGTAAAAAGCACTAATATTTAAACCTTAAATGAAAAATTATTCAAAAGTAGTTAAAAATATATTTATTATGAAAGAAAAAATTTCAAAAAAATATTGTAAAAAAACTGCTGACATCAGCATTTAAAAGATTTCTGAAGCACATTTCATTTTTTTAAATTTTTACACATTAGGCTATATCTGCGCAAAATTTCATAAAGGCTAAGCAACTTTATAATAAGTTATTACAACTTATTGATAGTAGACACAACGGGTTTTTTTTGTATTTTCAATAAATTTGAATAAAAATGAGGTGAGCTAAAATAATCATAACTTTTTTTGCCCAATATGGATTTTGGTGGATTTTGGATATGTTAAAGTAGATAAAATTACGCTTCGAATGATACCAAATTCATCTTTATCCAAATTTTGTCCAGGTTGGACCCTAATTTGACTAGACTATTATAAGTTTCGAAGTTTAAGGAAAATTTAGAAAAACTTTAAATATGCATCAAATCATTTATTTGATTTGAGTTCAAATACAAAATATGCTATTATGGTTAGTAAAGCTAGAAAGTGTAAAAAGTCGAAACTTTCAAAATGTGACCCTGCCGTTTCTTCCCGTGGAGTCTTCAACTTAGTCATCATTTAGCCATAAGTTTTGGTAATTAGGTATGAAGTAACAGTAAGTAAAGTTTAATAAGAAGGCAGCTGAAAGACTTTTAACTTTCAAAAAGACTTCCAAACTGTGTGATTTTTATTTATGCAGTGCAAAAGTTTTTTCCACGAGGATTTTTATTCACTATTCCTTAGAATACTTGGAAAAATACATTTCCTGAGATTCCGCTACTAACGCAATATTTTTTTTTTAATCATATTTTACTAATCGTATAGTTAATGAGTCGGGTTTAGATGTTCAAAAATATATCTTAGTTATGTTATGGCAGCCTGATTCACTGAATAAAATGAAGAATCTGATAACCAAAACCCATGGTTAAATGATGACTAAGTTGTTATATAACCAAGACCAGAAAATAAACTCAATAAAATGATGAATAATCTTAATCTTAAAAAGGATTTCCTGAAACTTGGATCTCTTTTTAAACATTTCTTGACAAAAAAAAACAAAAAAAACATCTCTTTCCAACAGACTTTTGATAATAAATCAAAACCCTTTCTCCGTTCCTTTGTAATTAGTTTATGAACTTACCAACAATGCCCAGTTTCATGCAAAAAAGGTAATTCGCCCAGTATTTAATTGGTTTCTTATATGGTAAACTCGTTCGAAGGTTCTTTTATTGCATAGTTAAAGGGAAAAAAGTGTTTAAAAATATCCAGATCCGTTTCCTTTTCTTAAACATTGATTGCAGTAATTGAAATTCATGGGAGCATTCTCAAAAGATTGCTTTCATAGCTTTTAATGATTGCTTCCAATAATTTTAAGTTATTTTTGGTTCTTCCTAAAAAATTTTATTGGTTCTTATTTTAAAGTTTAAAGTTTTTTTAATGGATCTGTTTTTTAAATTTATGGAGACACTTGATTAGAGGGGCTGGAGGAAATAAAACTCAAAATATGCTCACAATATATAATTTAATATATAAATATAAAATAAAAAATTAACATTTTCTGTAAGTCGATAGTGCAAATATTTCAATCAAAATGATTTAAAATAATTATTGAATTCTTTTCTCAAACATTTAATTAGTTTTAATTTATAAAATTTTATCTCGGCTAGTCTAAAACCAAACAATTAAACAGATAAAAAAAAGAAATTTCTTATGAATCAATTTAAATCTCACAAAAAATGGTCACAGTAAAATGCCTACGCTTAAAAAATGAAAAATACTAAACAATCTTCAAAATATCCCAATCCGTTTTGATTTCTCCTACACATTATAATTTTATCATCAGTATATTACACAAAAATTTATTCTTTTCTTCTCTTCGCGTTTTTTAACGAAGTGTTCGATTGAAGTCAAGGATTTTTTAGGAATTATTTTGATGATGTCATCAAAACCCAGCTCAAAAGCATCTTTGACATTCATATTTAATTTTGCTGATGTTATCAAATGTTTAAACTTTAAGCCACCCAACTCTCCAACAATGGTGTCTTGGCACTCCGTCTTCTCATCATTTAAATCAGACTTACAGCCGACTAGAACAACTGGAATAACATCTTTGCGAATTTCGTTTACTTTTTTACACGATGCAATTGCTTCTTTAATGGATACGTCGTTATTTATTTCATAAGTTGCTATGACAATATCAGCTTTTTTAATGTTTAAATCTCTCATAACAGGAAACATGAATACTCCGCATGTATCTATAATGTCCAAGTTTAAATTATAACCTTTATAAACGTAATCCAGATTGTAGCATTCTTCAATTGTAGGAATGTATGTGTCAGTGAATGTGTCGTGAATAAATCGCTTAACTAACGAACTTTTACCGCTTTTCGTTGATCCCAAAATAAATACTCTTCTTGTTTTACGCTGAATTTTTGCGTTCGACTGTGCGGACAGACGTTTTCGATTAAAAGTGAACACGCCATCACAAGAAGCTGTATCCATTATTCTAAATGAAGATCAAGCCTGCTTTTAATTTAGAAAACGATCAGTTGAATATAATCAAAGTAACCGCCAGTATGAAAAGTGAAACTGTATAAACCCTCCCTTAAAAGACATTTGTAAAACTTCTATTTATGCGGAAAAACAAGCTTTTAAATTTGAAAATCGCGACAAAAAAAAAAAAAAAAATTACATTTCGTCAGCAAATATATGAAAAAAAAGTACAATGAAGCACAAGAATATTTAATATCAATTGTTGTTAGTAAATTAACGTGCTTTTCTAAACGGGTTCCTTCGTAAATGAAACGCAACAGTTTCCCTCGTATATCCGAAAGGAATGTGCAGTTATTTTAGCTCGGAAATAAAATGTGTTCTTGCCGATACACTTAGATGCAGCCAATATACATAAATGCTATAAAATTATCGATATTATCTAGCAGTTTGAACATTTGATTGTGTATAATATAGATAATAGTATAAATTACAACATAACATCTTTCTAAACCGAGTTTTTTAACTTTAGTCCAGAACTTCGAAAAAACGCTGTATATACTTGATTTTTAAATAAACTCCGGAAATGGAACCCGGCGAACGAAAAACAGAAAACTTCGCTCCCAACACGTATTAACTAATTCGTACCACACTGTTAGTTGACAAGTGTAATTAACATTACAATTGTCAACTAACAGTGTGGTACGAATTTTTGTATCTTTCTGAATAACTGTCATAACGGACCGCCATTAATTAAAGTTTTGATTTTTCTCTAAATGATAATTTTTAAATAATATTTCAGTTTCTAGATTTGTTCCACTTAATTTTTTGCACTTTTTATAGAGTTCTTTAGTAAAATTTAGGAGCGATCTGGGACCAGTTGTTGCGTACAGTTTTATCAAGGAAAGTGTTTTTTAATGGCCTAACTCGCTCAGTGATGAAGTTAACATTTTGCTGAAATTTTTTCTACTTATGAATATATTAAATATCATTAATCTATTAATAGTTTTATCCTTACGAATTTCATGTTGTCGCAGGAATCGTGATAGATCGCATCTAATTGCAATTCAAGAAAAATGATTTAAGTACCGGAACGAAAAAGGAAAAACGAATAATGCTGTCGGTGTAATTGTAATATTAAAAGGTTCAGAGTTTGCGGAAATTTTAAGAGACGCTTTTAAATAAAAGAAAGTTTAATGGAACAAACCAAAGAAGCAGCCGAAGGAGCTTGGGAAACAATATTTTAGATCCACTTCAAGAAGTTGAGAGCCTTTATATTCCTGCGATCATTCAAGTTCCGTCATATGTCACATGGGGTGAGTTGCAACCAACCAAAAGAAGGAGAGCTTTAAAAACACACCGAAGGAGAAAAAGGATTACATGATTTTCATAGTAAAAATACCTTGAATTGCTAGGTATTTCGATCAGAAAAACTGCATTAGGTAATGACTTATATAAAGAACTAAGCACAAAATTTACAGGAAAACAAAATGACAAAAAAGTGGCCAAAGTCACCCCAGTTGACGGTAACGACAGCTATTTTTCTTATTTTCTGAAGCAGTTAAAAAAAGAATTTGAGAAATCAAAAAATCCAAATGAAAATAGTGCAAAAATGAATTTTCGAACTCAATAACAACAACAACAACAACAAATAATCAAAAACTTTCATATGTTCTTCCTTTTCCCAAGTTTAAGAACTTGGGAAAAGGAAGAACATATGAAAAACAAACGAGACTATGAATTTTACAAAAAACTTATTGAAAACTAACTAAATATATTTACAAGACCTTTGACAATAAAGCCTCGTCGGGATCAGGCTGAATAATTACATATTCTTCTCTTACACCTTCGCCATCATCCCAACATGACCCGCTACACGTAAAAACATACAAACACCCAAAATCCAAACAAACTTTTTCTCTATTTTCTTTAATTGATCGCACTCCATCTATCTCCACTAAGCACGTTGTAATATGAGGCATAAACTGCATTTCAAATACTCGATGTTTATTGCAATAGGGACACGGAGGGATCGTTTCAAACGGTGCGGTCGGAGTAGAAACACTCGACAATATCAAAGGTTCACCATTTCTTCTATATCTATGAAAATCAACAGCTTCATATATTTTTTAAGAAAACAAATAAAAATGAAACTTAATTATGGGAACAAACAAAAAAATTCATTTAAAAATATATGTCGATATTTTGTATTATCGAAATATAACTTATCTGTTTTATATATATATATATATATATATATATATATATATATATATATATATATATATATATATATATATATATATATATATATATATATATAAACACACACATACCCTCAAAGTATTATTTAAATATTTTTACCTCATGCATTGAGATGGTGAGCCTGATATCTTCTTTTGTAAGCGATAAAACGCATGATCACCATGTTTTACACTGGTTCTTTCATAAACTTCAGTGTGGATCTCTGTATTATTCAAACTCACCTGATTAAACTCTTGTGTGACATAATCTTCGTAGAGCTGTTGCTCATGAGAAGTATTTTCTTCAAAGGCTAAATCTGAATCGGACAGGACAAAACTAGAAAAAATGTGTTTACATTAAAAAAAAAATGATGAATAGTTTTTTTTGCATATTTTTGGATCATTCCATTATTAGACAAAATACTATCACTTACACATAAAATGGCTTGAAATAAGAAATAACTAAATTATCTATGGGATGTAAGTTGGTCACAGTTTTAGAACTCTTTGATTTTAAAGGTACAGTAGCATCACAACCAGATGTTGTTTCATCTGAACTTTAAAAATAAGACAAAATACTAAATATTTAACTTAAGATTTTTTAAAATTAAATTAACAAAAAAAAAAACACTATAAGGAAGCAAAATACTTACTTACTAGTTTTGATAGGAATTTCTGATACCCAATCATTTGTGCCCCAATCATCTTGACTCTAGAAAAGACAATTAACAATACATCACTGTATATAATATTGTCATCAACTACACTTTAAACTCTTTTTCACACAGTACAGATTGCAATACACATTTTTTGGTTATTTTTTACAAGTTAAATAAAAATCACACACTGGTTTAATTGCTGATTGGTTTAAGAACTGATAAAATTAAACTGCATTATAGACTTTAAACTTAAAAAGCCATTTGCAACCAATTGATAAAAATCTAGTAAAGCATTCACTTTAAATGATATTCTTTTATTAGAACAAAAATGGTTTTCTAATAGCCAGTGACATGTGATTTCTGTGACATGCTAGTAACATGTGTTTCAGTTTTTATTGATGCAACAACAAAAAACTCACCTAAAAAAAAAAAACAAACACTTTTTGAATATGTACACATTGATTAGAACCTTGATTAACTATGCTAGAGCATAATAATTCATCTAGAGCATTTTTTTATTCCGAAAAAAAACCTGGATAATAACAATAATGAAAACAGAGACAACTAAGTATAAATCATTTTTTAAAAAAACAAAATAAAAACTCTTAGAGCCTCAATAAAGTTAATTGGTGATACTTTCAAAAATATTTAGAATACATACAACATCAGCTGTAGAAACATCAGGAATAACTTCAAGTAATTGACTTCTATATACTGTAGCACTAATGAAAATTGAAGAATATAAGCAATTCAAAAAACATATATACACCTATTTTGCATAAACTAACAAACAAAAACATTTTTTGTTTGGCTTGCTGTTTGTTCAGTAAATAAACACTTTAGTATGAAGTTATTCAAACTTTTCTTTTAACAAAATTTTTTCTTTATTTCATACAATTTATAGAGTCTGACCCTGATTTGGAAGTGCTTTTGTTTACAATATTGTGCGCACCGGGTCATTCCATATGAAATCATCCAGACCGTGACACCCTTACGTCTCAGAATTTGTTCATTTTTTTCTCACTTACAGTCCATATTAAAAAAATAATAACTGCGAAAATTTTAGTTAAAAATACACATGGGATCCAGAGATATTGTCAGTTAAAATAATGCTGACTCAGCATTTTAGTGATTTTCTGAAGCGACTACAAAGCAACTTTGACATATAGTATCTTTATAATGGCTTGGGGAAATTTCCTAAAATTTGGTACCCCAATAGATTTTTACTTGCAGAATCCAAAAGGAGCACTGTCAAGACTCCATTGTCTCAGGAAATGCCTCGTTTATCCAATTTTGTTCAAAATTATTGACTTGTAAATTCATGATTTTTGGAGGTAAAATGAAGGCTGTGGCCCAAAATCCCGAATAAAAAGTTTAAATGTATATCATTATTTTATCTTAGGTCTACTGAAAAAAATTAGATTCATCAATTGTCTCTCTAATACTTGATCAAAATTTGCGTTTTAAAATTGTGTCTTTATAGAAAAATTTAAATTTTGTAACGAAAGCAAGTGAAATGTTTTTTAAAACATTTATTTGAATAAAACATCAAATAGTGTTATTTATTGACTAGTTTAGGACGTTTATAGTCTTAGGCCAAGGGAGGACCAGCAGGCCTCTGACCAGTTCTCCCCCCCCCCATCTCCCTGGATTTTTTTTTTTTTTTTTAATGCATTAAATGATATAATAATAAATAATTATTAAAATTCAATTTAAAGCATAATTTTTTTTTTAGTTTAAGTTTGAGAAACTATTTTTTTCATTATTTACCTCTTATTTTAAAGTAAGCACAGTAAACTAATATCTTTTCACGATTTTAAAAATCATAAATTTTAAAACCAAAAATATTGAAACATTTTTTAAAACATTTTAACAATCAATATCTTTATAGTATTACTTAGTAGATTATTACTAATATAGTGATTGACATAATAAGGTGGACAGTAGAATTTATTTAAACGCTACTCAGCCTTCCATCCAAGGATTTGAAAAAAAGAAAGACAAATTCTAAATCCAAAATAGGTAAATAAAATTACAACAAAATTATTTTAAATGTATTTATCTATTTATTTTTGTAACCAACTGCTTATATTCTCTAAATCTAAATCAGATATGTTTTACATACAACCTGATATTGTTGTGGGTGTAGAATTTAGACATATAACTTCAGAATTGAGCACCCAACACTCATCATTTCTCATTGGCCAAAAGAAGTTTTTACTCGGTCCATGTGGATGCATGAATCTGACTTTTATATCAAGCTCACTTACATCTTCAGCAATCACTACCAAAATCCGTCATAAAAACATGCAATATAATCCTTTTTTTTTAATGTTTAATGAAATCTTTTTATTATGTTTGCTTTTTGGAATGATATCAAATATTTCAATACATGTATCAATACTTGTTTTTTTATGACTTATAGTGTTTGAAGCAATAAGGAATAAAATGATAGAATAAAATGATGATATGTCCTTGTGCCAGGAACTGTTCTTCCACCTAAATATTTACTGCAGAATTTCCAACCTGGGGTTACATAAACATTATTTTGTTGCAAAAATTTCGCCAAGTCTAGGGAAATATTTATATAACCTAAGAAACAAATTTAGTTTTAAGTTTTTAAAATAATTGAAAATATCAAATTTTTTATAAATAATAAAATGTTTTTCTTTTATTTTAATTTCCATATAAACTCTGTTGTAATTAATGTTAGATTATCTTTTATAGCAATTTTTTTACTTTCCATGTGTGTTCCAAAAGGATTGCAACACTTTTTAATTTTTCTCTCAAAATATTTTCCATAGAATTGCTCATGATAACAACATATAACTCTTATTGAACAATATTTTTCCTTTAAATTTGCTCGCCATATTATTACTTCTTGTTTTTCACAAGAAAGATCTTTGAATTGAACAAAACTTTGTTTTCTAGAAAATCCAGTTTTGTGGCAATGAATGTTAAGACTTTTTCTAATTTCACATTTCTCCATATTAAATATGTTTATTATTTATAATACCAACTGCTTAAAAAATACAAAAACAATTAAATTCACAATCATTTTTAAAAAATACAAACAAGGAAAGTGCAACCTTTAAAAAGAACAAAACAAAACATTTGCTTGTTTTTGATATGATAAGAGGTAAGCATTCACCGATTTGAATTGAAATAATAAAAAATAGTTTCTCAAACTTAAACTTAAAAAAAAATTATGCTTTAAATTGAATTTTAATAATTATTTATTATTATATCATTTAATGCATTAAAAAAAAAAAAAGAAATCCAGGGAGATGGGGGGGGGGGGGGAGAACTGGTCAGAGGCCTGCTGGTCCTCCCTTGGCCTAAGACTATAAACGTCCTAAACTAGTCAATAAATAACACTATTTGATGTTTTATTCAAATAAATGTTTTAAAAAACATTTCACTTGCTTTCGTTACAAAATTTAAATTTTTCTATAAAGACACAATTTTAAAACGCAAATTTTGATCAAGTATTAGAGAGACAATTGATGAATCTAATTTTTTTCAGTAGACCTAAGATAAAATAATGATATACATTTAAACTTTTTATTCGGGATTTTGGGCCACAGCCTTCATTTTACCTCCAAAAATCATGAATTTACAAGTCAATAATTTTGAACAAAATTGGATAAACGAGGCATTTCCTGAGACAATGGAGTCTTGACAGTGCTCCTTTTGGATTCTGCAAGTAAAAATCTATTGGGGTACCAAATTTTAGGAAATTTCCCCAAGCCATTATAAAGATACTATATGTCAAAGTTGCTTTGTAGTCGCTTCAGAAAATCACTAAAATGCTGAGTCAGCATTATTTTAACTGACAATATCTCTGGATCCCATGTGTATTTTTAACTAAAATTTTCGCAGTTATTATTTTTTTAATATGGACTGTAAGTGAGAAAAAAATGAACAAATTCTGAGATGTAAGGGTGTCAAAAATTTTTTTTTGTGGATGATTTCATATGGAATTACCCCACCATAAACTCAAAAACTTTTTGAAACTGGTCACATAACCAAAAAAAATGCAAAATTCTGTAATTCTTGTGCACTCTTAAAAAATGAATTTCACAGTCTCTGTAAGTAAAAATATACCTTGTGGGAATGCAAAACTTATTTCACGTTCAGTTCTTAAAGAGCTGTTTTAAGTAAGTCCAGACATAAAAGTAAACTATTGTGCATTTCTGTAACAACTCTTTATTCTCTTAGTTGAAGTGGAAATTATTTGGTAATATCTTAGATCATTAAAAAAAACTGAATGATAAGTTAGAAAAATAGGCTTCATGACAAAAAGGTAAATTTCTGACAACTGTTTCAAAATAAGTAGATTTTTACTAAACAATTCTTCACATGATTTTTAATTTTTTTGTAAAATATATCATATAATTTTGGTTCTAGATCAAAGGAAAAATGATTAAAAAAATATCATCAAATATATTATATATATCAGAACAAATATGTAAGAAATAATAAAGTTGACATTTGGGTATTTTTTTTTTTTCAATTTTTAGCCAGCTCATCTTTATTTGATGATAGAATTGGTTTGGATGTGACAAATGGACGTTGAAAAATTTTCAGTGTTTGCAGTCTGCAGATATTAATCTTTTAAGTCCAATTGGAAAAAGTAAAATATCCATAAATATCCAAACAAAAAATTATGTTGCAAACTTTAGACTTTGGCAAGATAATTCTGAAAAAAAAAAAGTGATTGACATGATTTTTATTGACATGACTAACATGATTTTTTTTTTTTTTTAAATCTGAAATCTTGGTTAAACTTGCTTCAGAATAATCATAAATGTTTTCATCAAAAATGTTTTTTTTTCTGAAAAAGGTTTGCCAAAGTTTAATTTTTAGTTCAGATACTAATCTCTCTAACAGTTTAAGCAATTTCAAGTGAATAATTGAAACACATAAGATTTTAAATAAATGTATAAATAAAGGATCAACCTTCCATGCTTCTTTAAACATTGATTTTTTATACAAACAAATGTGTTCAATGTACGATGATAATTCGATTCTGAAAGGGGGCAATATACTTGTGCTATGTGCCACATAAGTTCACCACAAACTTTGCAGCTAGGATGCTGAGTCCCAGGAATCATCCAGTCCTAAAAAATGGCATTAGTTTTGTTGCTTCAATCAATATTATTATACAAACTAAAATGGTTATTACAGCCATAAAGATTTAAAGGAAAATATCAAATGGGTTGTTAATGAATACTTAGTAACATACACGGGAAAGTAAGAAATACTTCAACATAAACAGTTTTTGCTTTTAAATATTTAGTTTCAAAAACAAAAACCTATCCTGCATGCATCAAACTGTATATACAGAAAAATTATCTGTATATACAGTTAATAATGTCTATTTTCCAATTATGTTTTTACCAACGTTTGTACCACTTAAATATTGGAATGTATCTACTAAAAACAGTACAACTTATTATATCAGTTAAGTTTAAGGAGAATTTTAACAAAGAAAATACACACTGGCAATCCACCAAACTTGTTGCAGCTCCAGTCCACGTTATCAGTAATTTCTTCATCTTTGAAGCCAATAAGTGTACTCATTTTAACTATAAAGCAAAGAACAACTTTCTCAAGTAGTTACGTGTAAGAGGCTCTCATGTTCGGCGTGTTTATCCAACCACAGGTAAAAATCTACGGGGCCGAAGAAGGTAAATACAGCTTTATTTTACGGCAAATGGAGTTTCTGATATTTTTTTATTTCTGTTTACAAACTTCATATTTTCCCTCCAAAAAAGCATATAATTATGATGAGTTCGGGAGTGGGGGTATAGGGGTCTTTGAAGGCTTTAAACTTTTACTTCCTGTCAACATACTAACTTTCATTGTTACTCCAAAGGCGTCTCCACCTCAACAACAAATTTTAGCTTAACAAGCCATTTATTTACCGCAAATTAGAGACTGTAAAATTTAATTTAAAACAGAATTCTAAGTAGTTAAAACTATTTTTGGTAATAAATTTCTTTATTCATAAATTATCTTTTAAAGATTTTTGAAAAGTAACAAGTAAAACTTTGTAAAAAAACTAATATTTCTCCTTCTTTATATAACCGGCAGTTATTGTGTACTATAAACTTCGGCGCCGTTAACAAAAATAAGTAATTAATTAGATGCCGTGATTAAATCATTTATGCGTAAATAATGAGTAAACAGATTACATATTTGTGATGTTGAAATGGGGTGAAATAATTTTGAACGACTGTACTGTATTTCACTTATCACATTCAGTTTTACTTTAACTACAAACCATTTTATCAAACTTTGAAACAAATATAAAAAAAGAAACTAAAAAAGAAATTTAACTCTACAATGTTGACAGACACCAAAACATACGATATGAAGCATCAGATTTCACAGAGACGCGCTCTCGCAGCCTTTAAGGAAATTGGATCTGTTTATACTCTTCATCATTCAAGAATTAAGACGCAAGCAGCATTCTTCCCCTTTTGACATTGTAGCTACAATCAAGATTAGACTTAGACTAAGTTTTCTGGTGTCTTGCCATAAGTGCGGCATTAAACCAAAGGTTTCTGACTATCTAATGAACTGAGAAATATTTGAAACCAAAGTGCATATTTCCTTTCTAATTTTCACCTTTTTCAATTAAATATACTTCTTTTTGTTCAAGATATACATTTATCACAATAAGACATGTTTATCATCTTTATCTTTTTAAAGATGTGACGTAAGCTTCTTTTAGATTTTCATTAACCCGTAAAATAATCTGAAAATAGTTACTTTTCATAAGGTCTTGGTAAAAGTTTACTCAAAAACTATGTCCCTTTTTTGAATAAACTTATATTAACCTTAAAAAATAGTTTAAAAATCTCTAGCAAAAAAAGAAACTTTTAACTTTTAAACCAATTGGAAAAAAAGCGTGAAAAGAAGATGTTTTTTAAAAGTCCTATAAGGACGCTTTGAAAATCACATGACTAGTAATATATTTCAAAAGACTCTATTCACTCTTAATAATCTAACATTCAACATGTGTCATTCAAGTTTTGTTAAACACATCAACGAACAACAACGAACCATGAACAAACCACTGAACAGTTTCACTTCTTATCAACGAAGTAATTGCGCATTTGTTTTGATAAGACCAATCAAAAATCTACTAGAAACATCTTTCTAGTTAGCTACTCATGCTCTGCATATGTGTTTACAAACCGAGAAAAGACAGCAATGCGAGGAAGTTCGTTAAGAAACCGTTACATTTAATAACGTTTTGATACATTTACCAGTTTTATTGGTAAAAAGAACTTAGAAAAAAAACAAAAATTTAGCAAGTTTAAAAAGTTCTCCTAATTTTCGCTTTTTTTAAAATTATGGCAGGTCGTAATCTGGAACCGAGTTTGCCAAGCTATTCAGAATACGGGGTGCAACCAAATATTTCAAGAAAAGTTCACTTTAACGATAAACAAGGCGGAAACTTTATGCATTTTGAGTTTTTTCCTGAAAGCAATTTAAAAGATACTGAGTATACAAAAGAAGATGGACTTATTTTTACAAACGATCGCATCAAATCGAATGATCCATACTTTGGCGACAAAGATATTAAAGAAGCTTTTGAGAGAGAGCGAGACAGGTTTATAAATCCACAAAATGAAAGTAAAAACTTGGATATTCAGGCAATTACTTCAAAACTTAAGCAATCTTACGAAAGTATCGATCGCGGTCAAGATGTATTAAAAAAGGTTTCAAACGAACTTTACCTATCAAAAAATAAACTGATGTGCCATCAGTGCGGTATTTACAATAAGGATACAGCTCGTGACGTTGACAGATTGTTAAACGAAGTAGAAAGTTTACAAAATCACTTAAAAAACATTGCTAAGAGGAAAAAAAAATACATAGAGGAGCTGTCTCTTCTTCAAGTTGCATTGCACAAAGATCGGGCTCAAATGGAAGCATGGTTTCAGCAGTCAACTGATTCAAAACGAGTGCTTAAAACCAGACTTGATGAATCGTCAAAAGTAACACGCGATCAAAGAAAACTAATTTATAAACTGAAGAGTGATAATATTGCTCTCTGGAAGCTTCTACAGGAAGTACAAGAGCATCTGAGAAGTGAGCATCAGAAAGGAAATGAAGTAATTAATGAGTTTCAAACATCATCAACAACTAAACAGCTATCAGATGTTCCAATTCGGAGGGAAATGGATATTTACCAGAGCCTCTTTACTGATCCTGTCACCTCCTCAACATCCTCGTCGTCTTTAGAAGTTTCCCAAGATGGGCGAGTATCCAGCTCCAGTAACACAAGCAATGAGAACTATCTATCTGAAAAGCTGCGGCAATTGATTGCCCAAACTGAGCACATAAAACAAACTATTCCAAACATCGATAATCATCAACACGAACTTATGGATACGAATAAACTATGGGGGTCTGGGCTCAGTTTACGCGATTGCCGTATTCCTTCCGAAAATGAAAAAGTATTTGTAATATCGCATACTTTTACCCAAAATTTAATTCTTAATACAAGAAATTTTAAATTTTAAAAACTTTAAGAATTCAGTGAAGAAGATGCATAAGAATTCTTAAACACTAACATCTTCAAAAATCAACCATTTTTTTATAAAGTGAAATAAAAAATTAATTTTTTTTCAAATGATATTTAGTCATTTAAACAAAATTTTATTATTATTTCATTTTGCACTTTATTTAAAAGTTTTAATCATGAAAAATCCATGTTCAAACCATGAAATCATTATCAAACTATCATCAAATCATCATTAAATTGTGTCAAGCTAAAATATCTAGAAACGTCCTGCTTTGAAATTTACAAGACATTTTAGTAAATTATGTCAATATGTAATTTGAGCTAATCTACCTGGTAAAATGGCGAATTTTTTTAAGATAAAAATTACTATTCTGTGTCTTGTAGGGAATGCGAAGTGATATGAATGATATAATGTCAAGATGTGAAGATCTTGAAAAAAAAGTTGATCAATGCTCCACTAAAGACATCAGAGAAATACTCATGCACCAGCTTCATGAAATCGATCAAGAAAGTAGTTCAACTTCAACGTCTTCAAAAGAAAGTCATTGGAAAAGACTAAGTAAGTTTAAAAAAAAGAAAAAGAAAAAAGAACATTTTATTTTAATTAACTGCACGTTCAAAGTTGTACTATGGAGTGGAAGTGAAAGGTGGGAAGGGGAGAGGAAAAAAAAAATTGTGAGACGCACAAGTGATTAACTAATTCAACAAAAATGTACTCTTAATATAAATACAGTTATTAATTTTAAGAAAATGAATTACAAACGCTGACAACGTCTACAGTCTGATTATATATATATATATATATATATATATATATATATATATATATATATATATATATATATATATAATATCAGGTTAAGTTTACTAATACACAATTAAGGAGTAGACCTTCCACTTTATTAAAAATTTTTGCAATAGCCAATTATTCGACATATTAATTCTCAATCCCTCTGTTTTCGCAGGTGAGCTTCCCTGCATTTGGAATCCTGAGCAACATCAGAGAGCAAGAGAGGATATATTGCAATGCCTCGATAAAATTTCGCTGTTGGAGAGAGATTTTAATGGAACCCAAGAAGAAGTTCGAAGGCTAAGAAACTATATCAAGGTGAAATAATGCATTAAATTTTACTCGTAAATTGATTTTTCGGGTTTAATGTTTATATCTTAAATATATTTACGATGCTCTATAGGTCTATGTATTACCAAAATGCCATATTTAGCATCGTTTTCTAGGAGACTGCGGAAGAGAAGGAATTTTGTGAAAAGACCTACAAAAGAGAAGCAATGGATTTAAGGAAAGTTGTTGAAAATAAATCAGAGGAAATCGAAAAGTTAAAAGCAGAACTTGAACTTTCTCAAAAGGTAAATTGAAAAAAATAAGCTTCAGTCAGAATTTGCAAATAAAAAGGTTTCTCATATAGTTATCTCAGGTATTAAGAAATGAAATTTTTTTATTTTACGTGTCCTTTTTAACTCGAGATATTTAGAAATTTCTGTTTCCACGAGTTCTGTGTTACATAACTTTAGACCTGCAAGTGTTCATCAAGTTTTTTAACATTGTCATGTGCTCTTCTATAAAAAGAGAAACTCAATAGGGAATTATTGATTTGTATAATAATTACATTCCAGTATGCAACATTAACAGGGAATGGGATTGGAGAAGGGAGGAATGAACTTTTTGAAGCTAATCGAGATCTCAAAGAGATAAATAATAAAAATTCTCTACAGATATTTTCTGCTTAAAAAAATTATAAGAACCAGCATATTTTTTTTTTAGAATCAAAAAGTTTGCATTACAGAGAAACGTCATATTTAAAAGCTAACAAATTTTGGTACGACGTGAGCTCCCTATCCCCCAAAATCCATCTCGCTTACGAGATTATTAAACGAGATTATTAAACAAGATTATTAAACGAGATTATTAAACGAGATTATTAAACGAGATTATTAAACGAGATTTTTAAACGAGATTATCAAAAGAGATTTTTAAACGAGATTATTAAACGAGATTATTTAAATTTTTAACCTCTGTCAGCTTTCTTCAACAGCTGTGAAATTCTTCACGATCCTCTCAAATCCAATCTTGATTGATAAATCTTAATCTTTAGTATGTGGAAGAAAATAAAACGCTGAAAGTAAAAATAGAAAAACTGGAGAAGAAAGTCCGACAGAAGAATGAGGAGAATGCTAAGCTCTTGCATAAAGAAAACGAGACAAGGTTTCTAAAGACCTTGGTCGAGGAGAAAAATGGAGAGCTTGAGAAGCTTAAGGTGATTTTTATTCAAAAGAAATACCCCTATAATTTTGGGAAACTGTTTTTAAATACGTTTACTATTTATGACTTGCGCAATTTTATTTTGAGTTGTGCTGTCATATTCCTTCGTTTTAGTTTGTATAAGCCATCCGCTTTAATTTATATAAGCTCTCCGTTTTGATTTATAGCTTGAAATGCAAACAGCCCTAGATAAAATGGAGCGCTTGCGTTTGCAAGAAGAGATTAACGAAGGTTCAAATAATGCACTAAAAAGCGACATGAAAATTTTGCAAGAGAGAAATGACGAGCTTAGAGCATCGATTGAAGAAAACATTCAAGAAGAACTTGCACTTCTTCAGTCTGCCATTTTGGAAGCGGAAAGACGTATGGACCGAATGAAAGAAGAAAACAACTTTTTAAAAGAAAAATCCATCGCTGCTGAAGCATTTTCAAGAGGAGAGAGACCTCAATACGAAGTTGATAATATTTTTTTAGTAAATCGTATAAAAAGCTACGAAGAAGAACTGCAAAAAGTAAACAAAGAGCTCCACATAAAATTGCTTGCTGAAAGCGAGAACCAAATTCTTTTGAAAAAAAAGGATTTGCTCATCAAAGTTTTAACCGAAAATTTAAACACATTAAAAGAAGAAATCTCAAGAGGATTGAATATAAATTTCGAAGCAAACTCTAATAAAGATATCGAGTTTTTAATTGGACAGCTTATGGCCGAGAACAAAAGACTAGTCCAGGATGTTGACAGTAAAGGCAATATAATAGAAGAATTTAGAAACGCTTTTAAAAATGTGGCAGCGGAATGGGATCATCAAGTTTCCTTTGAGACTGAGGATTCGTTAAAAGAAACCAATAGTAAAAAATTCAATTTTGATACCGCACTTACTGGAATAAAAGAAAGTTTAAGAATATCACATTTTGATTTGGCAGATAAAGTCGCAGCTCTGCACAAAGAGCTAAAAGAGATGAAGGAAGAAAACCGTGCATTAAAAAAAAAACCCGACTCCTCTACGAGAGACTCTCGTTGGAAAGTCCGATTTGAAAAGCTAAACGAAGAAAATGAACGGCTGAGGGAACTGATTAGCAGCACAAACGTTGATGAAGTAAAATCTGTATTAAGTCGAGAGAACGATCGTTTATCTAACGAAAATATTTTGCTTCGGACAGCACTCAACGAGGATAGAAAAGAATTGGTTGACAGTAACTTGCGTAAACGCGATAAAATCAAGCTTATTGAACGTGAGCTGAAGGAAGCAAAGAAAATCTTAAGATCTAATATAAAGCACCGAACGTTAAACGAAGATTTGACTTTTTCAAGAGATAACTCATTGAACAACTCCAAAGAGCGAATTTTAAATGAATCAAAAGAGAAAAGCTTCACATCAGGTGAGCCTGGGGGGTTACCTCCGAAAAGTAAAAGAAAAAGTACCAAAAACCGAAATCCGGAGGTTTCATCTAACGAAAAAGCTGCTTTTGCCGAGATGATTCAGCAAAATGAAATCATCAGAAAACTTCAAGAAGAGAATGAGCGTCTCAGGATGAATACAACAACCAATAAAGAAGACAAAAAAGAAATCGAAGTTTTAAAATCTGAAAGGGAAAAAATGAAACTTATTATTCGCTCAAATGAAACTATCGAAGAAGAAATTATTGAATTAAAAAGTGAATTGAAAGAAAAGAATAAAGAATTAGCTAAGAACAAAGAAAAAATATCAGACTATGAAGAAGAAGTAAGGTTTTTAAAAGCAACCAATGAAGGTCTGACTCCTGCTGGAAGTCCAAACGGGAAACGCTTTGTATTCAGCAAAGCTGAGTGCGAAGCCTTAATGCTTGAAAACAACGCTCTTAAATCTGACCTTGACAAAGCTTTGAAAGATATAGAAAAACTTATCGAAGTCGTTGATCGCAGAAAATCAAATATAGAACACCCGTTAAATGCCAAAAAAAGTGTATCATGCAATGATATCACCATTCTTGATCAGGAAAAAAAAAAGGGAAAGAAAAACTATCGAAACTCTCAACAATCTTTAGACGATAGCATGACGGAAATTGTTAACTTGCAACGAGAACTTAACGCATCAGAAATCTCCCGCAACGAAGCATACGACGAAATTGCAAAACTAAAAGCCATACTTCAAAATCTCCGGCACGAAAAAGACAGGGGAGAAAACACTGAAGCCCGAGTGTTAGAGCTAAAAAAAATAATTGAAGATTTGAATAACACTTTAGAAGAAGCATCGCGTGAGAAAAGAAAGATGGCCTCTCAAAACTTACAAGATAAAATTACTTTTGAAGAGAAAATTGACTCAATGATCCGAAAAATGGACTCTTTGATTGAAGATATAAATAAGTTAAAAGACGAAAAGTCAGCATTGGAAGAAGATTATGCAAATGTTGTAAAGAAATTAGAAAATAGTAAGCAAAGTGAGGATGGTAACGATTGGTTTCAATCTGATTTAAACAAACGTTTCTCACTATTGAGTCCTGATGATTTTCGTGGAAGTATTTCTGATCGAAAACATGTTCGAGACCACGGAAGATTAATAAGGAAGCTTCAAGTAGAAAATCAAACTTTACGCGCAAAAATGTTAAATTTAGAAGAAGAAGGGGTTGAAACAGTAAAAATTATCGCTGATATGGAACGAGGTCATGGTCATTTAACCGGAACGTTGCGAACTCATTTAGTTCTTCAAAAAGCCTCGACAGCCAAACTTTTAGATGGTTCAATTGAACAGTATGCATCTGATTTTGAAAACTTTAAACGCAAGTTTAAAGCTCTTGAAACAAAGTATGATCGAGACAAAAAATCGTCAAGGCGAAGAGATCATGCTTGGGACCTTTTTACAAATGCGGCCGCCTCTATTACTAACATTCACAACATTTTAAACGAAGGTTTCTTTAAGTTTGAAGAAGACTTGGAAAAAGATTTAGATGAAGAGTTTGTTAACAAAGATTATAAGTCCAGGTTGTGGATTATGAGACGACAGCTAAGTGACGTTGAAAAACGTCATCGCGAGTTGCAACTTCGGGCCGAGGAGCTAAACTTAAGGTTGCACGCAAAGACTGCAGAGTACGAAGTAACCCAAGAAGAACTAGAGGATACAACACGAGATTTGGAGTCACGTGAAACGTTGATGCAAAGATTAAAAAAAGATTCAGTAAGGCTTTCAAAAGAAAATCAATCACTTAGAAAAATTATTAAACTGCTGCAAGGTAATGCTTAATCTTATTAAGTTGTTGGATAATTCAGATTTGTTGTTAAGCTTTATTGGATTTATCTGATTGGTTTTAAATAAATGCTAGATTTTTCTTATATTTTTTATTTATAGAAAACGAAGAAAAGACCATTAAAGAAGTGATAATGCATAATACTGCTCTTCAAAGCGAGATTAACGAGTTAAGCGAAAGTCACGATAATAGATTAAGAGATGTCCACGCTAATATTTTAGAACTGAACGAGTCTCTGGAAGATAAACAAAAAAATTTAAGCGCAGCAACGCGTTCACTTGACTTGGCAAAAAAAGAGACGGAAGAATACAAACGGCGAATACAATATTTAGAAAGGAAGCTTCACGAAATGACAGAGCAGAGAGACAAATTGAAAAAAGAAGCAGAGAACCGAATTGGTTACATGGCCAAAGCAAACGAAGATCGAGGAACAATACATTTGTTGAGGGACGATTTAAAGAAAATTGCAAAAGAAAACGGAGACTTGAAGCAGGAGTTGGCGATCAAGCAACGATTAATGTATGACATGTCTAAAGATCTCCATAGTTTGCGCATGAGAGAAGACGGTAAATTAACCGAAGGAAAAGTGTTCAGGAAAGAGGAGGAATATGCACGAATGGTACATGAAATATCGGAACTGAAAACAGAAAAGTTTATACTTGAAACAAAAGTTAAAGATTTAGAAAGAAAGAGAGATAAACCAGTTTCCAAAGATGATAAGTTTTTAGAAAAAACTTACCGCGATAAACTCGTTGCTAAAGAAGCAGAAATTCAAGAAATAAAAAGAGAATTAACATTCATTAAGTCTAACCAAGAGAAAAAGTACAACACCTCGACAAACAATATATCGGACCAAAACGAAGACATTAGTGAATTACTTCTTTCAAATAAAAAACTGCAACAAAACTTGAAGGAAACCGAAGAAAATCGTGACGCCGAAATAAAGACGCTTACAAAAGACATTCATCAAAAGCGACGAAGGATCAGCGAATTGTTAAGAACTATAGAAGAGCTAAAAGAAGCAAAGTGGCCAAAAATAAACGAAGTTGAAAAACTAGTTGAAAGTGTTGAAATTGAAGAACAGCAGTCTTTGATGTTGGAAATTGAGGCGAAAGAACGCGATATTCAAGAATGGAAGAAAAAAGCACAAGATTTTGAAAGAGAGTTACAGCAAGCCAGAATAATTCAATCAGCTTCATCCCACGACGATGATAAATTTAAGAAAGTCTATCTTAACAAAATGATACCATATAGTGGAAGTACGTTATCAGGTGGATACCTTGATCGAAAAACACCTGGACAAGACTCTCTATCGCTGATATCGAAAACACCTGAAGAGGAATATAGTTACCAAAAAGCAGAAATTCACGAAGCCATTGACAAAGAAGAAAACATTTATGAATCAACAACAATGCATAAAGAAGTCCCGACTCGTTCTAAAAGCAGCGATGTTCTTAAAAAAACATCGAAGATACCTCAAAGGCGTCCGCCAGTGCCAAAAGTCCCAAAGTCTAGACTAAAGTACGAATCCTCTAATGCAACAGCGAAGTCTGAGAACTGCGAAGAAGATAATGGCAACGAAGATTATCCAGATACTTCTTATGATAAGGTAATTAAATTACTTTATGAAGAACTTGACGTTTACCGAAAAACATTAGGAATTACTGAAAACAAAAATCTTTCGACACTCGGACAAGACAGGTTAATTGACGTCATTGAAAACCACGTATATGATAAATACAGTTTCTTACAAATGCAACTAAACAATGACGAACTAACAAAAAAAAAACAAAATTTAAAGAGTAGCCAAGTAGAACAATGGGGTTCTTCAAAGGAAAGTGTTTACTACATGCCTAAAGTTTTAGCTGAGAAAAACTCTTTACTGATTGAAGAAAACAAGTCATTGAAAGAGCTCCTAGAAACTCAAACGCAAAATGTGTCTTCTCAAGAGCGTGTAATTAAAGCACTTAAAGATGATATGGAAAAGTGTAAAGAAAAATACATTGAACATTGCGACAGAATATCAGAGGAGCTCAAGGAGAAAAAAAAAGAAGTTCGACGCCTTAAAAAACACGTAAAAGAACTAAACATTGCAAAAAGTAAAGAGGACATTATTGTCTCTAACTCTCGCAATGAGTATAGAATTCAAGACCAAAGTAATACGAGTCTTAGTATAAATGCAAGTCCTTTAATAGGACAAAATTTAAGAGCAGAAGAGCTGGAAAAAAAACTCAAGGAAACTGAACTCAGTTATGAAGATGTTTTGAAGGAAGCCGAAAAGGCTTTGGAGATTGCTAAGCACAAGTTAACAATTCAACATCAACACAACAAGGAGCTGACAAAAAAAGTCAATGAAATACACGAGGATAATCGGCTAAAAGACAAATATTTTGAGGAAATAAAAAAAGAGCTGACAGAAGCTCTTGCAGAGAAGAACAATTCACTTTCTACTCTGCATAAAGATTTTCAAGAATACAAACGAAAAAGCGAAGAAGAATACGATAAAGTTACAAAACAGCTAAGAGAAGTAGAAAAACAATGTCAAGACTACAAGGTTCTCCTTGAAAATAGCGAAAGCACAACGTCAGAGTTTATTTGTCATTCAAAAAATGAAGCAATCCATCTTAAAACAGAGTTGAACGAGACAAAGAGTACGATTGAAGGACTGAGGTTAAAAAATCAAAAGCTTAAAGAAAAAAATGAGTCTTTGGCAAACACTTTAGATTTGATTTCCGACGATCGCTCAATGAAGACAGATGCAGATGATAAGAATGACGATCGTGATATCGACTACGAAATCGAATACGAAATTTTAAAGGGTTGCAATGAAGAGTTAGAAGAACAAATTCTAAGTCTGGAGAATAACTTGAGAGAAAACGAAAAGTTCATACAGCAAGCTGAAAACACAATTAATGAAGCAAAGGTTGACGCAGAGATAGCATCCACCAAGCTGCAACACGCTACACACAAATTTGAAATAGCGGAGGAGCAGAAGCAAAAGTTGGAGCAGAAAGTTAAACAGCTTGAGCAACACCTTTTTGAACTAGAGACAAGAGGAAGACGTCACCAAGATATCAAAGCACTTCAAAAGCAAAGTGTAAAAGACACTGAAGAAATTGAGAAACTTCAAAGCATTGTTGAAGAATATGAAGCAAAAATGCAGAAAAATGACACAAACTTAAAAACAGAAAAATCAATCCAGAGAAGATCAAGCGTCGAGTGCAAAGATACAATAAAATTACTCGAAGAGCAACTTAGAAATCAAAACAAAGAAGTTGAACATTTAAAAAGTCAAAATGGAAGTCAAAAGCAAAAGGTGAGCTCTTTAAAAACCAGACTCACAGAAAAGCAAGAACAACTGCATCAGAAGGATAAAGAGATTTCTAACTTAGAAATGCAGCTGCAGAAATGGATGCTAAAATCAATGCACGAGTCAGATCAGCCAAACGAATCTAAGTTGTCTCAAACAAAAACGCTGCTAGAACAGTCAAAGAAAATATTAGACACCTCAAAAGAACTCGAAGAACTGACAAGACTTAACTACACCGAAAGTTTCGAAGTGAGTATTGCGAAAGAACTTGTGGTTAGCGAGTTAAGAAGTAAAAACTCAGCGTTGCAAGAGGAGCTAGACAGTAAATGTAAACAGATTGAAAAATATATTGCAAGCTTGAATAAAACTCGGGAAGAGCTAAAAGGCTTTGTAAAGATGCAGGAAAAACTCCAAAACGAGATTAACAGAAAAGAAAATGTCATTCAGAAATTAAAACGTTTACTAAAACCTAGTGACAATTGCGATGAAAGTATCGATACATCTGAAGATGTTTCCGCCGCTTTTGGCGAAAGTTTCGAAGAAAGCAAAGTCTCCGCACAAAAGTTTGAAAAAGAAGGTAACTCAAATGCAATCTTAACACAACTTTCGATAGTTCGCAACAGAAACAAATCGCTGCTGAAAGACCTTCACAAAATGGAACAAGAAAATTTAACTTATAAAGCTGTAAACAAGCAATTGAAAGAGCAAGAAACAGAAATTAAAAATGAATTGCAAATAGCGAGAGAAAAAATCAATCGACTGCGCTCTTTGATATACGAAAACTCGACAGAGGAATCCAACTTTTACATTAAAGCAAAAATTCTAACCGCCTACGAAGAGCTAAGAGAAAAGTCGATAGAAATCGCTAAATTAAATTTGAAAATAGAAATTCAAAGCTGCGAGTTAGATAATTTAAAATCTGGTCTATTGCCGCACTCTCCTGAAGCGAACATTGTCATGAATAAAAAAGAATCTAATGAGGAGACAGAAACTGACGATCAAGAACTGATCGATCAAATTTTTCAACTCAGAAATCAATTAATAAGCAAATCGCAGCATTGCGATTTTTTGCAAGAGCAAATTTTTAAACTTGTTGAAAAAGTTCGAAATATCGAAAAAACCTTAATGCATGAAAACGAATATTTAATAGACAAATATATTGCTGAACAAACAGACGTCACCGAGGTGACTCCGCTTGGAAATACCGTAACATTAATGTCGAAAAAGGTAAAAGAGGACGCGAACGAAACAATACTTTTAGACGGTTTTGAAGAATATAAGAGTGACTTAAATGACTTTAAAAAGATATCAGAGTTAGAGGAGCCAAAGATGCAAAAAGAAGACGAGATATCTTCCCTAAAGGAAGAGATTAAAAAGTTAAAGTTACAAAATAATAATCATATAAACGAAATAGAAAATCTTATCAAAGAACTTGAAGAACAGCGAAGAAATCTTTGCAAGACCAATAAAAACATACAAGAAAAAGAAGAAACAATAAAATGTTTACAAACGCAGCTCATAAGCACAAATAACAAAGGTCACATGACTATTTCAAAATAATCACATTCTATTGTTTTGATTTGTTAATCTTAAATATTTAGAGTAAATAATAAACAAATAATATGAGTAAGCAGAAGCACTTTCCAAAAAACGTTAATACAGAACTTCTTCACAAAAAGATATTAAGGGCATGACTGTCTACCCCTCTTTTTATCCTACTCTTCCCCCCCCCCTCCCCCTTCCCCATAAAACCATACATTTACATGCGACCACATTAAGGTCCTTTTCTGTTCATTGATCACAAATCATCATGACTGCAAGCCGTAAATTTAAGTTCGTATAAAACACTGACTACCTATGAACGTGATTCAAAGTTGTTGGCATTTTTGAGTAATGCTTAAAGGAAATATCATGTATTTAAGACGAATTTTATAATTTTGTGATCACTTTCCAGAAAAATATTTGTTTATTTGTAATACTATCATAATGATGCTTTAACGAATTTTTAAAATTTCACCTCTTTTTTTTTGTATCTTAAATTTGTTCAATGACAATCTAATTTTTTTTTTAGCTTTAAAAAGTGAACACGAAACTCGCATTCTTAAGCAAGAAATGCAATCTCTTTACGATCAACTCAATGCACAAAAGCGTTGCTATGACGATGATATCATTAACACGAAATCGACGTATTTACAGGTGAAAGAAGAACACATAAATTCGCTGAAAGAAGAACTCGCGAGCACGACCGAGGAGAAACTAAAACTGCAAGTTCTTCTAAAGGAACTTCAATTGGTTGTGAACCAAAAAGAGGAATTAGCAAAAAGATATTTAAAAGAAAAGCAAAAGTGCGACTTTAATTTGAAAATGAAAGAGGACGAAATGGATGAACTCGTGAAGGCGTTGTCTCTGTTGGAAGCCGAAAATATCAGACTCGTCGATTGCTTAAACATGCGCGTACTTTAGATACTTTTGATATATGAGCGCCATTTGTGCTCCATAGGACAAAATAGGACTTTAAACGGATTGTAGATAAAGTAAACGCCACCTGCGTTTTTACTCTTCTTATGTCTAGCTTCTCAAAGATTCTTCTTAAAAACTTCTCCAACATTAAAGTTTATGTTTCCAGAATTTTGACTTAAATCATATTTAAATCAAACGACTTAAATTACAATCATACCTTCGTATAAGGGAGACTGGGGCTGGTTGCAACAAAATTTATAATCCAAAATTTGTAATTCTATTGTCTATCTAACATTTGCCAATTACAAGATGAATCTAAGTTTAAAACAGCATTTTCAGTCCTCCCTTTTCTGGAAAAAGGAACTTCTTCAGCTAAAAGTTGCACCAGGATCCCTGATAGTATTTCAGTATGCTTTCTATTTGAATAAGTGACATCACAACCTTTGGCTAAAATCGAGCGGCTGCAGCTTGTGTGAGCGATGAGGAAGATAGGAAAGCAAAACTGTACTATTGTCTTCACATAGTTACTAATTTAAGTCAAGACGCAGGCTTCACTTTTGTAGTCTTTACGCGATAAACAGAGTGGTGGACTTAACAAAGTATTCCTTGTTTATTCAGTATGAATCATAGGAGGGTTTTAAAAAATCTGTTGGTCGCAAATAAAGTGGTCAAAAAACTTCATTCCTAGAAAAATAAACATGGAAGGCACAATATTACCATTTCTACAGCCTGTAGTGTCCCCTGTTACTTAAGAAATGACTATGTTTAGCTTGTTTAGCAACTTTTTGCTACTGCACGATCTTCCATCAAAGTTTTTTTTTCTGTTTCATCTAGCACAACTGTTGGTAAGAGCCCGTTTCCAGTGTAAGCTTTGTATGATCTCATTGTAAAAAATCGGCTATAAAATAATAACTATATTTGCGACTATTATAAAATCTACAACTGTATAATACACAAAATTTATTTTTGTAAAAAAAAGAATTCTAGAAAAAAGAAAATCTAGAATTTTTAAAACAGATATTTAATAGAATTTAAAATATTACTTGTCAGATGACATAAAATGACAGCTTTAGTGATTCAACCAGACGAAATCGTTGCAACTAAGTCCGCACAAGCATCATTAAGTGTTATACTAATTACAAAGTTGTTCTTAATTCTCATAAACTCACAATCATTAGTTAATTTTTATCTAGTTAAAAAGACCATGCACTTGAATGATAAAATCATTAGTTAATTTTTATCTAGTTAAAAAGACCATGCACTTGAATGATAAAATTTACAATAGTTCAGAAAAATTTTTACCTTTGAAAATATAAAAAATCGACCTTTGTTTAAAAGTATAAAAACAAAAAACCTTTTTTTTTTTTTATTTATAACTTTTCACCGTTTTTTAAGACTCCCTATGATGTCAAAAAAAAATTAATCCTATCAAATTAAAATTTAGAAGAAAACAATAAAAAGAACTGGGACTGAGCTATTAATAGCAAGAACGTAGTTGAACCAAAGTGTTCTAACCCAAGTGTTTAAAGTGAAATTACTACCAAGTGATCCTGACAGCGAGAGTAAACTAATAGCAATCCTTTCTAGTAGCATTTATCATAGACGTCATCTCATTTGCGAATTACTTGAGAGCTAACTCGATTCCTGCATGCATGAAACAAAAGCTTTTAAGAATAAAATATATTATAACACTGCAGTATATTAAAATATTGTAACATATTAATATATATTATATTATATTATAATGTATTATAGTATATTACAACATTATAATTATAATGGTATGGTGATTATGTTATTGATGTTAACTAACTTAGTTAATTTAAATCTTTTAGTTAAATTATGCTAATCATTTTGATAATAAGTAATAATTATTTAATAATTACTTTGAAACACTGTTATTATGTTAGTCTTTTTAAAATTTCATTTTGTTTAGAAATATTTTAGTAAAACTTGGATGAATGGTAAATTTGCATCTTATCATCTTATATTAAAAACTTACTTTTGTTTGTGAAGTAGTTTAATTGCTGCAGCCATTAATGGGTTCTTTCCTACAAATATATGTAAACCATATATTTGATAAATCATTAGAATACAGAGTTTTAAAAGCATGATCATATTTCTTAATACCTATTTATTACATATTTATCAGATACGTAATACTTTTTGACATAAAATAATAATGAAAACTGATTCTCATAAGAAATTTTCTAAAGATCTATTTTACTAAATGTATATGCAACATATTTGCTGAAATCAAAAACACAACTAACTGCTTGATACTAAACTGTAACTTAGCTAACCTTTTTTCTTAGCAGCTTTTTGTGTATATCGTAATGAGCCTGTTCCTAAGTCTTCTGTGCGACTTTTCATTGGAGAATTTTGACTTGAGCTGAATGGCACACTTAATGAGCATCTTTCTTTTCGTGGTAATTTAGCAAAGTGGACAGAAACATCTGCTTCACTTTGAGTTTGCTTTTCAATCCGTTCTAAAAATAGCAAAGATGAAACATTTCAATTTTGCTGATAAAAGTTTAGGTAACATTAAAAATATGTAAAAAAGTCTGCAAAGTAATGGATAGAATCAGTACCGGATAATACCAAGATACCAATATGCTGAATAGGTCTCGGCTGAAGGCCAGCAATTTTAGGGAACACAATAATCTGTAAACCTGTTGTCAATCTTTTTCAATATAATTGGTAAATAATTTTTACTTTTGCATCTGATTTCCAATCTTTTAAGGATTTAAAGTAGGATTTTGATTTGTGTCATAACTTAATCAACAAAATCAAAAATGATTCATTTGAATTTCTGAATCTATTTCCATAATTTTGTAAAATCTGGATTTTATTATAATACAAAAGATAACAACTCAAATTTAACTCAGTTTTATTTACCCCTTGCAATTGAATTTATGTTGCTCTTGATTTAAAGAATAAGTAAAAAATAAAAAATATTTTGCATTAATAACCAATTGTTGTATTTACAGTTGGAGATCATGAGACTTTTAGATTTTAGTGCTTAAAAAAGTAAAATGATGAAAGATAATCAAAAAACAGTGAAAGATAATCAAAATAATGGAACTTTTATATGGACAATAAATTTATTTAAAAAAAAATCTCAAGGGTTTTTTATTTTAACTATTTTTTGGAACTATTTCAGTACAAAAAAAGTTTTTTATTTCATTTGAATGATGTCATTTGAATGATGTCATTTGAATGATGTCATTTGAATGATGTCATTGTTATTAAAAAATGATAACAACAGTATTTGTTTAAAAGAGACACAACAATCACAATTAAGAGCAGTAACAGTAGAATACATATAAGCATAAATCAGTACAGCCATTATTCAATCACCATATGATTAAATATTATCATTTTGGGTTTGCAAATAATTGGATATCCCTGTAAGTCCTACTTTGCAATTTGTTTGACATTTTGGTAGTATTGTTTCTAATAAGCTGTTAATAGGAAATTACAAGAAGTTTGAGCCTTTTGTAGCACTGCTTAATTCATAACATTTATAGACATGAATATTTATTGTTTAAACATAATTTATAGACTTCATTTAGACAATATTTATAGAGTTGAACATTTATCATTTAAACTTTATTTGGCCATTCTACAACATTTATTCACCTTCAGTTTTTTTACACTAAACACACACAAAAAAAAAAACCCTTCACATAAAAACACCTTCACATAAATGTTGTTAAATGGCAAACATTCAGGTTAAAAAAACCCCTTCAAATAAAATGTTATGTTATAAAATAAATGTTGATAAATGACAAACGTTCAGGTTAAGGTGGATCCCTTAAATCAATTTATAAATTATGTTAATGAAACTCAAAATAACAAATTAGCTTCAAATAAACAATTTTTACTCTTTAGCTCCAGTTTACATTGAGCAATGCTATCTATTCCAGTACCAGTCTTTTTTTGGTTCCTTGTAATTTGAGGAACTCCTGCTATATAAGCTAACTTTACTGATCTTTCAGGAGCTTTAGCAGCTTGGGAATTAGTAATTTTGGTGCTTAATCTCTGTAGACGGTCCTCTCTCTCAATATTAAGCCTCTGAAAGTGCAAGAAAAAAAAAAAGATAAATGAAATAAGGGTAACAAGCAAAGAAAAATAGAGGTAGTTTAAATTAAACTATATTATAGAATTTTGATTGAAATGTTTTGAAAAAGCAAACTTTTAACACAATATTTTACATGAAACAACTCTCTCCAAGACTCCTGTGATGTAGGTTCTTTTCCTTTAAACTCACGCTGACAATGAGTCTTCCATAATGTCTCCGACTCTTCAAGAAAATGCTGAACATAAGAGAACAAAATGTTAATGAAAAGAAAAAATACAAATCAATCTACATAAATGCTCTGTAACAATCAAACAGTAGTATAATAGCAAAAAAACAAAGGAAAAACAATTAATGTTAACTATACAGTACCAATCAAATAACGGTAATAATAGAGTACCAAATAAAAAATAATATAGTACCAAATAAATATTTTTTATCTCCATCACCTTTACAAAAGAATCTAAATCAAAAACTAAATAGCATTTCTTTCTTCGACCGTCTTAGATGGTTCTTCATTAAAATAATCCAAAAAATGTAAAAGAAATTTGGAACAGTTAAATTTAACCATACAAATGAAATATACAGGGAACAAATTCTATACCGGATTGTACTCCTCTAGTCTTTCTAGCTCACTAGGAGAACATCTGAAAAAAAAAATTCCAAAATAATAATTGTTATCTTAATCATTTATCTATAAGTAATTATTACATACAGAAATAAAAATGAGAAAATATAAATAGTAAAACCCTCTTACAATATGATCACTGTTACATCCTTTTAATAAAAACATACTTGGCCAATAATGGCTCTAGAATAGTGAAAGGAACACCACCAGTTTCATACAAGGCTAAAAAAACAGAACTGAATGAACAATTTATGACAAGCACCAGTAAAGTACCCAAAAGACTGATTAAGATGGTTCTTTTGAAAATTTCTATTTGTTTTATAGAAAATAAGTTATTCTTAAAGATAATTTAATAGAAAATAAGTTATTCTTAGAGATTATTTAATAGAAAATAAGTTATTCTTAAAGATTATTTAATAGAAAATAAGTTATTCTTAAAGATTATTTAATAGAAAATAAGTTATTCTTAGAGATTATTTAATAAAGCAAAATTATAGTTTTTAAATACAATTTTGAAATGCAAATTTTTTTAAAAAAACAAACACTAATGCTAAAACAATGACTTTACATTCATATTGTCACAATTATTAACAAAGAATTGAAAATGTATTGCACTTGATAATAATCATTTATACATTTGTAACAAAAAAATCCAGAAAATCCAGAAGGAACTTCATCTTGGAATCAAGCCAAAGAAAATGGCAAAACTACTTATTACTTTTTTAAATTTAAGATGACCTGTCATAAATTTAAGATTCCAATCATAACTTATGATGGGAAATTTAAAATTTTTATGTCTTTAACATTCATATATAAACATTAAAAAAAAGAAAGTAAAAATGTACTCAAAAATATATTTTTTCTTTTTCTTAGTCCCATCATAAAGTCATTTTTATTCTATATAATATTCAAATAAAACAGAACTTTTAAATCTCAATTAATACACATAGAAAAACTTACAGTTGATATTTTCCATAAGCACTTTCATGCACATTTGATAAAGTGTCATTACAACTAAAAATGAAGCATTAGTACTTGTACCACATCAAAAACTGGTTAAAAATGATTAAAAAAAAACTTATTAGATCAAAATTATTCCAACTCAAATTTTAAACTCAAATGTTTGTTTCAAACTTAAACTCTTCAAAGAGATAAAAAGATTAACAAGATTAAAAATCTGGTTAAATAAAAGGAATATAAATACCCCCATTGGTATGCTTCTTTCCTGAATACATCTGTCCACGAGAACCCCTTTTAATAATAACATCTTGATCTTCAATGGAATGATGGTCAGCTAGACATTAAAAAAAAAAAAAACTCAACATAAAAAGATCATTAAAACTTGAAAATATATAAGATAATTACAGGAGATTAAAAAAGCACTTTTAAAAAATTACAAACTTTTCTTTTTTGATAAAATAGGATCAGGTAATGGTTTGTATTCATTTTTCGGAGCATCTAGCACACATTTAGGTAGCTCAATATCAGGTAATTTAGGCATTAAAAGCTTGTTTGCTTTGACCTATATATAAAAGACGAACAATGAAAATCAAAAAAAAAACTTTACAAAGAGTTTTCTAGGCAAACTCTAAGAAAACTTTAATCAACAATGCACACCTCTGCCATTTTTTCAATAACTTTTGGAATAAATTCTGATTTTTTCTTCTTTTTCTTTACTTTACTAACTGCCGGTAATGTTAGCATTTCTTCAAAAGATCGTTTGTGCTTTGTTCTTGTATGATCATCATGCATTATGTCATTTTTCTGTTTTAAAGATATATCATCAAAATTTTCTTTAGCTTTTTTAAAACAAGAAGCTTCAGAGGGAAAAGTATTTTTGCTTCCATTACTAAAAGTTCCTAAATTTTTCTCATGTATTGGAATAAACTCCTCCTTTTTACTACATTTTTTGCTCTTCTCCTCTGTTACAAGCAGAGCATTAACATGATCTCTCCATTGTATGATAAGTTCTTTAGCTTGCTCGCCAAGCATTCCATCACATTTTCTTAAACTATTTACTGTCTTTCCAATGCCTGTTTCCTAAAGGAAATGGAAATCAATCTGTATTGAACATCACATCATTTCAAAATTATCAATTACAAAAATTAGACAATCTAGTTTAAAAAATATCTCGAAACAAACTTTTAGTTTCTACTATTAAGCAGCAAGGTTTTATGAATTGTAGGTAGAGCATCCCGCCATCGGAAATTGCGTAAATGCGTAAATTCCGATGTGAGAAATAATTTATAAAGGTGACTCCGATGTGGTGGCTTGCAAAATTTTGCTGTAATTTTGCAAAAACTTTGTAATTATAAATAAATATATTGGAAATACCACAATATTACGAGTTTACACTTTAAATACGATTTATTGTGATATTACACGAAAATATCGTATGATACTGTGTAAATCTCGAAATATATCGGAGAGTGCGTGAAATTCTCCCCATCGGCCTCGGACTACATCACACCTCCGATGTGATACCATTCCTCACCATCGCATCACGTCGGAGTCACCTTTATAAACTATTTCTCACATCGGAATTTACGCATTTACGCAATTTCCGATGGCGGGATGCTCTAATTGTAGGAGCTAAATAACAGAAGGGCACCTAAAATTTATCAATAAGGCAGAATTTCACATTTCAATATTTTTATATGTTCTTCATTTCCATAATTACTCTAAAATTTGTATATTTAATTGATGTCTTTTTTTGATAGTAATAATAATAATAATAATAATAATAATAATAATAATAATAATAATAATAATAATAATAATAATAATAATAATAATAATAAATATAATAATAATAATTATAATAAAAATAATAATAGTAATAATAATAATAATAGTAATAATAATAATAATAATAATAATAATAATAATAATAATAATAATAATAATAATAATAAAAAAAACAATAATAATAAAAATAATAATAAAAATAATAATAACAATAATAATAATAATAATAATAACAATAATAATAATAATAATAATAATAATAATAATAATAATAATAATAATAATAATAATAATAATAAAAATAATAATAACAATAATAATAATAATAATAATAACAATAATAATAATAATAATAATAATAATAATAATAATAATAATAATAATAATAATAATAAAAATAATAATAATAATAATAATAATAAAAATAATAATAATAATAATAACAATAATGATAATAATGATAATAAACATTTATAATAACTTTCAATAATGCTTCCTTTCTATAGAACAGCAGCTTAATTTTGATTGATTGAATGCAGCTTGATTAGTTAAATTAGTTAAGGTGAACTAACTCAATTAAATCCTCTAAATCTACTTGGAAGTCATCAAAAAATTATGCATATATATATATATATATATATATATATATATATATATATATATATATATATATATATATATATATATATATATATATATATATATATATATATATATATATATATATATATTCATCATATATAAAATTCTAATTGGGCTTCTAAAAAAGAAAGAAAGACAGTCTATATAACATACTTTTAACATGACTTTTAATGCAGCATCAAATATTTTAGAGTTTTTTAGTTGAACTTCAAAATTTAAAAATGAATGCAAACTCTTTTTCTAATGACTAATTGGATGTTGTTTATTAAACCAAAGCTTTCAATTAGAAAGACTTGACAAAGGCTCAAAGAGTTTACCACCAGTACATACCTGCTAAGAACAAGAGAATTACAGACAGATGTAGATAACTTAATAAACACTTACAAATGGCCTATGTAACAACCTCATGACATGTCAACTAACAACTTATTTTTTAGAGAGATGAAAACTAGAAATTAGGAATCAATTTATTTTTAGAGAAGAAATTTATAAATTGAATTGTCTGACAAAACATAGATTTTGAAAAATAAGAATGAAAAGTAGAAATTAATTTATCTCCATCATACCTATTTAAATAAAATTAAATAGAAATTAGAAATCAACTTATTTTTTTACGATCAGTATTGCCTACATAAGTCTTGTTTACCAATTTAACATCTAAAATATGCAGCATTTAAAAAAGGTGCTGCTTTCATTTTTTAAAGTAAAAATTTTGACATTTGACGATTTTAACTGGTCAATTGCTTTATACAAATAATTTTTTCCTTATTTTTATGCAAATAATTTTTGCTTAAATTATCATTAAATGACCTGCACAAAAAAAAAGTTTAGGTTTTATTTAGGTGTATTTATTGCAAGAGGCAAAGAGGATGTCTTAATAACTTTAAATCTTGTAACCGGAAACACTGTTTATGGAGAGGAGAAAATTTTTATTGATGTAAGTATCATGTTGATAAACTTGAAGCATAATCTAATAGTATAAAAAAATCCAAAACTAAACTAAAAAATGTTGCATGTTACAAACGTAATTTTATTCTAAATTATAAAAATATATTTTAATAATATGACTTAATATTAAAAGACTATTATACACATTTGTATACGCTATTATACACGTTTGTACCATTATGGTAATTATTTGTCATTAACTGAAAAACTAAACGCCAACATTAAATTAAAAAACTGAGGAAGTGTGTCATTTGTTGGTGTTTGGTAAAGTGAAGCACATGTGGTAAAATGGTGCACAAAGTTATTGTTATTTTAATAGTAAATAATTACCACAAAAATGCATAAAGAATAGGATCACTCATAGCATCAATATTAGGTTTAATTTCCTTAAAAATAAGATTTATGGCCATTAAAAAATGGGAGAAGGTATTGAAAATGGATTTCTGCGGAAAGAAGTAAATTTTTTAGAGTCAGTTATATAAGTTGGCACAAGACTTATTGCCAGCGCTAGCTTCATATCTATGGAGCAGATATATTTTTTGCTCTGTGGGCTTCATATTGTTGGGTTGACCCAATTGAATGCACAAGTTGCTGGAGATTTAGTAAACAGAAATGTTTTAAATAAAAACAACAAAAGCTATCTTTTAATAATAACAACTGAAATATATCTTTATAAAAGAAATTTTTGTAAAACTTTAAACTTTGTATTGTAACTTTGTATTAGAAGTTTGCAGAGATTTTAGTAAACACACATCTGTTGTTGGTAATGCAGACTCATATCTAACTGTGAAAACTGCTAATTTCAAAAAAAGATTCTAAAAAACTGACTCAGGGATTATAATTACTTTTATCATAATTAATTTCTACTTTCCATTCTATTTTTCTTCTTTTTTTTTTTTTGTCCAACATCTCCATTCCTACTTTTAATTCCATTTAAAGGTAATTTCTATTCTTCTATAATGATAATCTCCATTTCTATTGATGGAAACTTGATGAAATCCTTCAATACCATTATAATTATTTTCTTTAAAATTTCCTTTACAGACAAAAAATAAATATCATGGTAGGGCAAGAACATTTACTGGAACTAGATGTGACATTGATTTTAAAAAAGAATAAAAACATCGTTATTTAAGCCATCATATCACCTGGGTAGTTGAGAAGACAATTGTAGGATTCAGTTAAGTATAATATTTATAGTTATCAAGGATCAATCTTTAAAATCTGTTGGTGCATGGCAAATAATATATATCAGATAAAAATTTTATTGTTGTAAGTAATTTTTAATTTAACAATAATATTTACATAAAGGTCACAATATCTGAATAAGAAATCCATTAAAGATATGGTATATATTTCAAAAATCTGAGGAAGTGGGTCACAGTTTTTTTAAAGTGAGTCATGGATTTAACTTTTATGTTGTAAACTAAAATAACCTTTGATGAGATTAGTAGCCATGAGGTCACTGGTCATTAAATTAATTCAATAAAATTAAACTTTTGAAAATGTGTCTATAAATGTGTATTGTTTGTAAATATGATTTATCATTTTATTCAAAAGATTGAAATTTAACTTACGAAAAAATACAGAAATAAAAAGTTCTAAAAATTAAACAAAACTTTCAAGAGTTTTCAAAATCCCTTACTCTGCTTCATCCAACTTTTGCTTTTTTTTTTTTAATTCAACTTTCTGTCAAACATTTTGACTGTGCTAACCATCTAGATAATGATGGTTACTTGTCTTCTTGTATTTCTACCAAAGAGCACAGAAGAAATGATGCAGAATCTCTGTAGCTCTCTAGTTCAGAATTAACCCTAAGGGAAGAGTTTTGGCACTGGATTTTTGGCATTGAGAAAAACGTAATATTGTAATGTTTGGGTTTTCTAGCTAAAGGTAGGAGAATCTGAATTGCTCTTTTTTTCTCTGCATTAACTATTATCAAGAGTATAACCAAACAATGCATTCATAACAGCATCAAATTTTCTAAACATGTCAATCAAAAGAAGAGCAAGGAAGAATGAATGATTCTGATAAAATCATTTGAGAATGCCTATCCTTTTTAATATCTTCCTACAGTCATTTTTTCACCTAATGTCCACTGTGGAATGACTGCTTTGTTATGTGAATTAATCTTAGTCACTCAATAGTGCACACAAAATATAAGAGGTTGTAAAAGAATAATAACAACAGCAACAAATAATAATTTAATTTCATAGGTGGAAGGATATTAAGGGTCAAAGTTTCATGAGAACCTTTGATAAAAGTTAAATGAGCTAAGTTTTTATAAAAACATTTTTAAATATTTGCTCTCCATCACTATTTCAAATTTCACAATTAATTCTCATAAATGTTTCTGATGCCAAGGATTTGCTCACAGAGACCCTGAATTTTTTTGCAGTCAATAGCAAGTTTTTCCTCCATATTTTTCCTTATTAGTTAAAATATCACTCAATGTCTTTAAAAAGATCTCAAATGCTTTGGCCAATTTTCAAAAACTTGATTTGTTGCAACTTGGTGAGGTAGTACGTGTATTTTTATTCTGGATTTTAAGACTACCCTAGCAATTATAAAAAATATAACTAATTTAAGAATTCTTTATTCTAAGAAGTCACAAAAAAAGAAAATTATTGTTTTGCACACCACTGGATTTTACTTTTTCTGCCAAACTATTTAGCAAATATTGTGTTGAAAGATTCCTTGATGACTGAGACAGCTGTAACATTTTTGATTGCAAGTAATGAAACGTTATTGAATGACACCTCTGACATAATCTAGTGGATATCCTTGAATTGCTAAGATGAATTTGATATTTTATGATAAATCTTTCAGTCCTATAAAGACAACTTGGCAAGACTCAACTTCCTCAACCACAACAAACTGTATTCATGTTTTCGTTGTTAAGTTCTTGCTTTATTTGGTAATATAAACACTTTGGATTGATAATGAAAAAAAATAAGTGAAGATTTATATTTAGACTAGAGATTTTCTTATTTATTTACTTGTTCTCAACACAGATATCTGAGCTTGTGGAGTTAATTTCATTATTCTGAAAAATTTATTTACTAATCTTTAATCATAATTTTATATACCTTAATTTGGTTCAAAAATAAATTTTCATTTCAGTAACTTTATTAATTTACAATATAATTATGGCTACTTTACCTGAAATTTCATGTGAAACTTTTTTACAAAGAGGTAAGTCCCTAATTCTCTTTGTAAAGACAATTAGAGACTTATCCCTACAACCAGTGAGTGCAATTGCTGTAAATCCAATCAAAAAACATTTTTAGGCCACAACATCAAATTAAGATTTCGTTTCTTATAAACATAGAGTTTAACAGCTGCCCTCCTTTTTCTCTCACATACACAAACACTGCATATATACACTGTTTCAATAACTATTTGTAACTTATCATGATCAGAAACAATCAAAAGACAATTAGAAATAGAATATTCTTATATACCCTGAGAATAGATACATTGACTGGAATCTCACTGAGCTTCTTCAATATCTTCAATTTCTAAAAGCATAAACTACAGATACAGTATGTATGTATATATGTATGTATGTATGTATGTATGTATGTATGTATGTATGTATGTATGTATGTATGTATGTATGTATGTATGTATGTATGTATGTATGTATGTATGTATGTAAGTATGTATGTATGTATGTATGTATGTATGTATGTATGTATGTATGTATGTATGTATGTATGTATGTATGTATGTATGTATGTATGTATGTATGTATGTATGTATGTATGTATGTATGTATGTATGTATGTATGTATGTATGTATGTATGTATGTATGTGTATAATAAGTTCAACCAGTTTCATTTTAAATTGATAAGGGTTAAGGGTAAAACTAAAATGAATGTTTGTGTCTGAATTAAAAATAATACTGATACCAATGAAATAGTTTTACTTAATAGACATTTTTATTACACAAATAATGTAATTACTTTAGATGCAGCAGTATCAGTTTTTTGCAACTTTTTTTGGAATCTAGAAATTACGTTAATAAGCTGTAAAGATTCATCATGATTCATGGTTAAGCCAGCAAATACAGCCAGTTACATTTTATGACCGAAAAGATAGATCGACCATTATAATTAATCAAAACATTGTTACGTCACTAGCTCATGCAAGGTATACGTTTTTTGTTAACGCGTGTTTATTTAACACGTCATTTTATGATGATTATCTTTTTTTTGACTAGTTATGGTAAAATAGGGTTTCCATTACTGTAGACTATTAGTTCGTTACTGGTAGGTTGAACTTTGTGGCTTATTGCAACTTTTTAAGAATATTAAAAAATTTAAGACAAGCGTCATAGAGGTCTGGATCCGTTTGTGCTAAGACAAAAGTCATTGAAGAATCAATGTTACTAAAAAAACCGTGGTTGAATTCATTACGTGAATAGATTAAGAGGATACAAAGGATCTCTTCCACATAACTGAGGATTTAAAATATCAAACCTGAAAAGCTTATTAAGCTTCTTTCCCTGACAATCCAATTGACCTTGGAGATATTTTAAAATCTCGCCAAACTTACAAAATATTGCAGCTGTGTAAATAAAAGATTTCTTTATAAAATTCTAAAATATACCTGCTAAAAAAAAAACTGGTACGGACGTTTCAGGGCAATCTATTTTCTTAAGTTAAATTTAAAACACTAGCTCCTAAAACAGCAGTTTTAGCACCTGAAAAGAAACCTGCATTTTTTCGAAATCAATCAAAAATAAAAAAAGTGAAAAATAAAAAAATTAAAATTACTCGATATTTACTTTAGCTCATGTGCATAGCTAAAACAATTATTAAAAACCTTAAACATACCTGCAGACATGTTGAATATTACAAAATTAAAACACAACATTTTGCAATGGCACGCACAACGATAAAATGTTAGAAGCATCTAAGAGGGTTGGAGCGTAAACAGCTAAATGCATAATGATGTTTTATATATTTTTATAGGGTTTCAGTGTCATTTACAAAGCATCCTTTTGATTCTATTCTTAAGTATGCGTATCAAGCTGCTACCTGTCGCAAACTTTAAGCACTAGTTTGAAAGATAAAATTTTGAACAATGTGCTACAGTTATCAACTAAATAATCCGCTTAAATTTTGCGGTAAAAGTTATTATATTAGACTTTTTTTTTCTTTTTTTTACCGCTGATTTTATTAAAATCTCCAGCTCGGACCTTCATTTTAAGTTTTTTTTGATTCACTGTATTTAGCTATTACTTCCTACAAAATAATATTCAAGAGGATGATACAATAGGATGATGCAATAGGATGTATAACTATGCTTCCTTAGTTTAAACCATGAAAAATTTTTTAACTAAAAAAAAAACCTTATAGTTTTATTGTGCTTTTCAATCGACTTGATTGAAAATTCCATTAAAACTACGAACAGTAGAAAATCACAGAAATGTCATATTTTCTGTGATTTTCTACTGTTCGTAGAAAAAACATGCTAGTTCTTGGAAAAGTCATATTTTCTAAGAATTGCCGTGTTTTCCCTTTGTTTTTTTTTTGTTTTTTTTTTTTGTTTTTTTTTGTATTTATTTATTTTAAAAATGTTATTAGTACGTGTTACTTAAAGATTTAAAATTTAAGAAACCAACAAAATTGGGATAAAGGGAAAACACGGTAACCGACAAAAAATACATAAAACATAGAGAGCTGTCCCAACTTTAAAACAACTTTTTAACATCGAAGATAAATACTTCGCGTAATGTAATTAGAATATTATAAAGTCTGCGTAAGTGGAGATTAATTTGCACCATCCCAAGGTATTTTTAAGCTGTTAGTAATGGAATTTTTCTTCTGGTATTTCCAATTTAATTTTAGGGAAAGTTTTCTTCGAATGTTAGGGAAAATCCTTATTCTTTTGTGACGCGCAAATGAGTAAACCGGAACTAGTTACGCTTTGGGAAAACTAGCTTATTACGTACCAAAATGTTTATTTTCATCATCACAGAAAAATTTAATTCAAAGGAAATTTAATATCTGTTTAAAAAGTGAGTGTTTGGATTAAGATGAAATTCAGTTACTTAAACGAGTCAACAGTAAAAAAGAAACTTCAAATATGTAATAATGAAAATATTAAGTTTTTTTTATTTCAATTTCTTTATATATCTGAGCCATCATATTTGTATTTATAAGCGTTTATTACTTTTAAATATAATTTTCTACTCATACATTAGCTGTTATTGCATGCGCGTAGTAATATGTATCTTATATTTTGTTAAGATGGTATCACAGCTACTAATAGTGAGTTTTATTGCTTTTTCGGGATTGCTTAGTCTAGTAAGTTCGAAAAACAAGTGTTCTCCTAATCGATTTACTTTCTATAATGAAGAAGAAGAGATGCTGTTAAATTGCAACGCCCATTGTAGCTGCGATGGTTCAAAGTTATCACACGTAGGCTGCGAAATTTGTTGCTGCAAAAGATTCTTTGACAAAAAAGAAAACATGATTGCCGTTAAGTGAAAAACTAAAAATCGACAAAAATTTGTTTCATCGTAAAAACGTTTTATAAAAATCGTGTATCAAGAGGAGAATAGAATATTCGCTTTCGTAAAAATGCTTTGGAATAGTTTGTTTTTCTTTACGTGAAATAAAGATTATATTAGAAAAAAGTTTTTTTTAATTCAGTGAACTTAATTGAAACTATTCAGTAAATATTCATGAAATGAATTTTCTGCCTTTCTCATTTTGTGGATTTCTGTTTTACTTTCAAAATTTACTTACTGGGCCAATTAATAATTTCTCGTGTTACCGAATTTGACTGGGAAAAGGTACATCTTCTGTTACCTAAGTGACATTCAGTGCTACAGTTGTATGCCGATCGTGTTGTTCATAGGACAACCAAAGCACAGGTAAGCTCGTTTACCTTGTGTCTCGTTTGTTTCCCACTTTTAACCCTTAATTGTTTAGATTTTTTTTTTTAATGAATGAATTGGTTTTGAAACTTTTTACTAATAAAAAATTAATGAAAAATTTATGTTATAATAAAAATGATACATTTATTTGAAAAAACTATTTAATGCATTAGCATTCAATTTTAACAGCAGTTTTTTTTTATTTTTTTATTAATAGCCTTTGTATGAAATTATTAAATACCGATCAAGTATATATATATATATATCCATGTGACACAGTGACCAACCTTGTCAAGCTTTATGTCTTTTGTGGCGCATGTTATTCGACCGTCTTTTTTATTTGAGTTTGTTTGCCAATCCTCCATGATAAGACATGAAAATACATATTTTCTAAACTCTAAAATTGATACTTTATTTGAGTTTGTTTGCCAATCCTCCATGATAAGACATGAAAATACATATTTTCTAAACTCTAAAATTGATACTTTATTCTGATCATTTTGTTGTTTTTTAGAAATACTCTTGATTAGAATTCAAAAACTTCCCAAAGTCTTATGAGCCAAAAACTTATAAATGAGATGGAAATACTTCTTTTTTCTTTTTAGCTTTTTATTTTTTGCTTCGTCATAATGGCATCAAGTAAGACATTGGCATCCCTGTGGTGTGTTGTATTCATTAATGAAAAATAGGCTGCTTATTTCGTTTGTTGATTTTATGAAACATCTTTGTACACGAGAGTATCTTCCCTATTATCCTTTCAAACAAATTTAGATATTCCTTTCCCATCCTGGTCTCCTACATGAAGTTCCCCCGAGGATCTTTTTTCATGTCTTTGCCTGAAAGAAGTCTACAGTGGAAGAGAGGTATTACAATTCTCAAATTACAATCTGTAGTTTTGCTTGTGAGGTATACGCCTAGATAATCACAGAACTATATCGACACAAGGTCTAAGATTCATACCAGATGAACTTTCACTATAAAACTGCTAACAAACTGCTAACAAGCATTTTACTTTTTATCTGGTAAGCTCAAAAATTTCCTGTTTTCAATCTTCAATGAGATTTAACAAATTAGAGGGTCTGAATTATGCACAGCTCGTATGGAAACGCCAAACAAAGTAGTTTTTCTACTTTTTTGTCAAGATTCAGCTGCTTATTCTTCAATTAAACCATGGTGAAATGGTAAATTGATGATTTCGCCAGTTTGTGCTTAATACCTTGTGAATGGAAACTAGAACTCTAAATCAATCAAATATCTCAAACAATTATTTATACATTTACTTGCAATATTTATATATTCCATTATTATTACTTTATTATTTCCTTTAAAAAAATCCAGCATAATTGGTCTACAGAATCTAGTATTCTGAGCAGTGTTCGGGAAGTTTCTTTTTAAAAAGATCTCGTTCTGTTCTCTGTTCATTTCGTAAAATAAGAACTCGTTCCAGTGCCCTGTTCCTTGTTCAAAAAAGGAACGCGTTCCACGTTCCTCAAAATTAGAATTCGTTCCTACACCGTTCCTTTTTTTAAACTTGTTTTTACATATAAATGGTATATCTTATACCATAAAAGGTATTGCTTATACCATATTTATGATAAAATGAGAGCAAATTTATTGTTTCGTTATGTGAGCGAGTTTTTTTTAACGTGTTTTATTTAATCATTACTTTTAGAAAGTTTTTTAACATTTCTGGTGCCCTCCCGGTCTGCCTCTCAATGTACATTATGCACACATAAAGTTGATATATTAATTTGAGCTCGGAAGTATGAGCATTATAAAAATGTTATTGGACAATAAAAATTTAGAAAATAAACAAAAAGTATGAAGACAAAGAAAATTTTAAACACCAACTTAATTTTGTTTCAATACAACTGATTTTTCAAATAGAGAGTCACCAACTTATTTCTTTTTTCAGTCATCCCATTAGACCCTGTCGAAAATAGCCGCTCAACTTTTCCTAAAGGGTCAAATAAACACAACTTGCATTTATACTATTGCCATTTTTTCCATTGAATACAAAAAAAAGTTCTAACCCACTTCAAGACAAAAAATTCACCTTGGAGAAAAAAAGAAAACACTGCATTATGTTAAGTTTAGCAAATTCATTAGTTGCATACACTCATGACTTTAGTAAAGTTTAGGACGTTAGGTAATAAACTTACTTTGTAAACATACTTTATAAATAATAAACTTAAGCCAATGCATTGTAAGATAGATGAAAAGTAACAGTGTTTTGTTTTTTGAACTGTCAAATACAACAATATCAAAAAGCAAAGTTGTAAATTTTTAGGGAACTATTACTTTTCGTTCAAAAAAAGGATTCGCTCTCTTTCCTCGTTCTGTTGTTTTAAAAGGAACCAGTTTCAAGCTTCGTTCCTCAAAAAAAGAACTCGTTCTACGAATCCGTTCCTTTAGGAACGCTCTCTTCCAAACACTGTCTTTGAGACATTCCATAAAATATTGTTATAATTCCCGATTGTACATGTAATCGAAGAGGTTCTGTTGCTGTGGCTTAAAGATCAGAACCTTGTAGGTAATTCCAGTTAGAATTTTTAAATCTTAAATCTAATTTTCATCTTTAGCCTTCAGTAACTTTGATGGATGCTTTTAAATTTTAGCAATTGCTCGTTAATAAGGAAATTCTCACTTTGCTTCATTATGAGTATTACTTTTTGAAGTTTATTATCCAAGAAGTATGCAAAAGATTCTTTGACGCCATTTTCTCTTGCAACGTCGTAAACCGTAAAGCAATAATGATCTGTGTCGCCTTTTTGTGATGATTTAACACAACTAAAATTGCGTTTGTTAAATGCTGCTCTTTATGCAACTGACACATTTTTTACTTTCGAGAGAGTCTGTTTTTTCATCATATGGCATATTTACTATCAGTCGTCTTTTGTTGCTAGAACTCAATTGAATTCTTTTGTTGGCTAACCACTTTTTTGCACTTTCATTTATTGAACTCTCTTGGTTTGTTGGTGATTCAACTAAATAATTTATTTTAAATACTCAATAAGGTCAAAATTGATTTCTATAATCAAATACCTTTTTTGTCAAATGTGATGCATGGCTCTTTGTCTTTTCTAACTTGAATTCTAATCTTAATTAAATGCGTTATCATAATTAATCATAATTAAAAGTGTCATTTAATCATAATTAAATGATTCTAATCATTAATTTAATCATTTAATTACAATTAAATCTCCATTATCGAAAATATTTTTTGAAACCTAAAATATTGATCAACTTGTCTTAAATTGATTTCCTCCATTTTATTAAGTCACTACAATATACTTGCTAAGTAAAAAAAATTCTTTTTACAACTTTAAGGAACTGTTGTGGTTTATCGGTTGATCAGTTGGACAATAAAGATGCATACTAATTTTAATACTTATTATATAATTTTTAATAGTATTCTTTTAAATTAAGTGCGAGCATTAAAACCTTAACAACTTGAAATTAAAATTAAAATATTTTTTTTCAGTAAAGAATAACACAATAACTAATTAATTTTAACTTTACCTCAAAGTAAAGTTGTTTTTTTTTTCGTAGTAAATGAAAGATACCAGAACAACTAATCTTTCCTTGTTTTCCTTTTTCAAGTCTGGAACCAATTTACCATCCCAATGTACAGTTGAATGCTTTAGTGCTTTAAATTTAAATTATCAGCAGAATCAACTAAGATTTTGCTGATGATTTTCTTACTTCTTGACCTGCTTTCGAAGTGCTTTTAATTGAAAGAGTTGATTTTTCCAGAGGAACTTCACCTTCTTTAAGAATCGCTCCCATGAATGCTGCTGGTTGAATAGCTGATAGATTTAGTCTACGTCCCATAGCTTATATTGTTTTGCTTTTAAATGGATTTCTGGGTAAATTTAAAGTAAGTGACTGTGTTTTTGTACGGATTGCTGTACTTTTTATACCACTAGTTGAAGGAACTCTAAACTTAGGATCTTCAGTTGAATCAGGTTCAACCTTACCAAATTCAGCATTAAATCCATCCAAGTCATTTGAATCAAAAGAACCAAATTTGTTAATTTCTTCAAGAGTGGTTTTGTTTATCTTAATTGAAGATTCTAGTTACCTTTGCTTTTCCCTCACAGATTTTTCACATTTCTTTTTTATTATAGAATGCTTTCCTCGTAACTCTTGAAAAATGTGACTTATGAAGACTACCTAACTCCGTTTTTTGACACGCTCTTTGATCTCATAAAAATTGAATATCTTCCCTTATCATTTTTCTGGTCTTACATCTGTCTTGAAGTAAAATATAAATGGTATTGTCATTTGCTAGTCAAGTAGTTGAAAAAGATGTTTCAGAAAGTTTGCACTCTCAGCAGAAAAATATTTCCTAGTTTTGTGTTTTCGAAGATTTTCATATTGCAAAATTAATCTTTTAAGCTTTGCTTTGGAACTCCCAGGTCTGAGAGGCGTAACAGCAATACCAGAATGCTTCCACAACTCTTCGATCTTCAATATAACAAGTTTCATGATATCATCCATTTTGCTTTTCTGAGAAATCAAAGAGAATCAAAGTAGCAATCGAGAAAATCAAAGTAGCGAAGCACATCCCCTTTTTTGGGCAACTGGCATCCATAGTTTGGGATCAAATCTTCAAGTAGATTACCGAGCAGCCATGGTTCAGACAATTTTTTAGGATTATTTCTAAGAATTGGGCGGTGTTGTGTAGTTAGTATTTGATGCTGTACTTCTTGAGTTACTTCTTCCATATTTTTAAAATTTAACTATTTAATAAAAAAACATCGTAATTTCCCAAACATTAAGTTGATTTCAAAATAGGACTCTGCAGTGATGATTTGGCCTGGTTCCAAGAAATTATAGTAGATCACACCGGCTGCAGACCACACTACAGTAACTATTATCTTTTTTTGGTAGGTTTTCGCCTTTGAAAAGTTTCTAAGGGGTTTTGTTGGCGTCCAAACATTGTCTCGAACGTCTCTAGTAATTGTCTCTGGAATGTGTTGTTTTGATTGCGTAGAAGCAACGAAGAACAAACCTTGAATTTTGACAATTTCTGTAAATCTATCAAATCCTGGGGCATCCACTTTTCGAATTTTTTCACCTTTCTGATGCATTTCAAACTATCCAAAACAGTTTCTTGACTGATTCACAGTTCTTTCGCGATCCTCAAGCTATTAGGGATGGGTTGGCTTCCACCAGAGTCTTCAGATCTCAGTCCTGGATTGCTGTAGTTCGATCACTACGGGGCTCATCATGGAGGCTGAAATCTCCGGAACAGATTTTGTGAACCAACGCTTAATGGTGTGTTCGCTGACACTATTGACCCCAAACGCCATGTTAATTTTTTTAGTCATCTCGCCAGCATTTTATCCCAGTTTGAACTCATACAAGAAAATTGACGAAAAATTGCCCACTGACATTGTATAGTAATTAGCTAAAACGGCTGATAAAAAAGGAATTGCATCATCAGAATAAGCATTCGATTTTATTCTATATTTTAAGTGACAGTTGAGAAATCATTTATTCAGTAAAGTAATTGTCAAAAATAAAATCTATTAAATCGACAAAAAGTTCCTTAAAACCTAATACTTACTTTTAAAATGCTCATACCTAGGACAAGAGGAATTTCAATTTTTCTAAATAGTGGTTTAATGAGACCACACGAACTTTATTACTAAAGCTAAAATGTCCCTTAAGTAATAATTGCAATTTTAAAAACACTCTCCCAGTAACAAAAGTAAAAGGATAGCTTTTATCGTATAAGTTATCGTTTTAAAATGTTGAGTAATTTTCTTTAAAGTACACTCGAGTTTACTCAAGCGTTGCTGAACAGCAAAAAAGCGTATACATTTGAATTCACACAGCATGTGTTACTACAATTTGGATTCAAAAGTTAAAGAAGCAATTTTGATTAAGCCGTTGTAATCACATAATTTCATACAAGTAATCCGGGCGTCATTGCATGATTAGTGGGCGTCATTGCTTTTAATTTAGATTTCGCTCAACACCACTTTAGTTCGGCACTGCTTTCTAATGATTTGTAGTAACTCCAGTAGGAGGATCAACAAAAAAGAGTCTAAGGCTGACCGTTTATCTACATATGCTAAAGGCTGGTAAGTTATTTCAAGCAGCCCACATGTCACTCTACACAATTGAACCAGGTTGAATCAATTCTTGTATATTAGGAATCAATATAGCGGTGTCCACACTTGTCCAAAATTGGAAATAACTACTCCGAAGCTTCCCGAAAAAACCCTTTGGAGCGGAGTATCTACATATGTTCCTGATTAGAAAAATGAAAAAAATGAAATCCTTCATGACCGTCCGAGCGAGAAATTTCAGTTTAAAAAATAAGATTTTTGCCAAAAAAAATTTTAATTTTTTTTTCAAAATTTGATGAAAAAATCAGTTCTTAAGTATTAGTGGCACATCCCTAATAAAATATTGAACCAAATTTCGGGAAAAGGCATTTTAATGACATATTCATGTTTTCATTCGTGGAATGCACAACTCAAAAATGCCAAACTCAGCAAAAAATCATGAAGACTGTCGGAAGTCAGTTTGTCTCCTCTGTATGAAAAAATGTTCTAGGGAGCTAACAAGTTTTCTTAAAGACCAAGTCAAGAGTCTGATTTCTCAGGATGTTGACTTTTGTGACACACGAGTCCCACTTGGAATGTGTGATTCTTGCAGACTGCTTCTGAGGAGAAAGAAAAATGGTGAGAATGTCTCTGTCCCTCCCATTTTTGATTTCTCATCTGTCATCCCTAGGCCTGAGACAAGAGGACAGCAGTGTGATTGCATCATTTGCAAAATTGGACACCTGAAAGCATTGCAAAAGCACCCATTTGAAATGCCACAACAGCCTTTACCATCCCAAGACCAAAGAAGATGTTCTAATTGCCTCTCCTTAATTGGAAGAGGAGTACCTCATCAATGCAATCAGTTCACATTCAGGCATAACATAAAGATGTTGGCATCAAAAGATTCCAAAGTCAGTGAACAGATTGCTTCAGCAGTCATTTCATCTAAAGAGGCTTCTCCTCATGGAACCCTAAGAATAGCACAAAGTGGTGGTGGGCGACCTTTGCCAATTACTCCAGGTAACAGTAACTTGCAAATCTTTTATCTGATAGTAATTAAAACTTTGTCATTGTCTTTGTCTTTTACAAAAGAAAAAACCTTTAACAAATAAAATTTGCAGTTCAAATCTAAACTTTACTTTCCATAAAGAAAACTTGGTTGTTTATGTGAAAAATTTGCTCCTACTCATAGCAATGTTTTTAATACAGGTGCAGCAAGCGCAAAAAGACTCTTTGGTGATGAAGTAGTTCTAAAAGCCCAAGACCTTGCAAACATTCAGACAAACACAGGGCTGTCTAATGCAAGCGTCAAAAAATTGGCCTCAACATTGAACCATGTTGCACAAGCCAGAGTTGTTGAACCTCAATTCCGGGCAAAATTCCATCAAATAGGTACACAACTATCTGAACATTTCACTCACACAAACATAACTGTGACACATGAAAAGTCTCAGACAAAGAAACAAATTGTGGTTCACTGCAAGAATCTCTCTGAACTTCTCAATGATGTCTTGCTCAAAAGACAAGTGTATAAAGAGCACATAGTCAAGCTTGGAATTGACGGTGGTGGTGGTTTCCTCAAGGTTAGCCTTGGGATTCAAGAAGATGAATTGATTTCTCAAGTTCAAGCTCCACCAGACAAGAAGACGCTTACATCTTTTGCAGCAAAAGACAGTGGTGTGAAATCTCAACTTCTTGTTGCTGTAGCAGAGGATGTACCAGAAAACTATGAGAATTTGAGAACAATACTATCTCTCATCTTCTCTGAGCGAGTTGACTTTCTTCTTTCAAGTGACCTGAAGGTGGCAAACCTTGTGTGTGGGCTTCAGTCACATGCCAGCTCACACCCTTGCACATGGTGTGACATTGACCACAATAGGTTATCACAGAATGGTAACTTTCGAACCTTTGGATCCATCAGAAGATCTTATGCCTCATTTAAAGCAGCTGGTTTAGACATGAAAAAGGCTAAACAATTTCAGAATGTGGTGCATGAGCCCCTCTTGGATTTTTCTGACAATGCACTTGTTCTTGACATCATACCACCAATGGAGCTACATCTCCTTCTCGGTGTAGTGAACCATCTGTTCAAGGCACTAAAGGACTCCTGGCCTGAGGCTGAAGAATGGCCTAAAGCTCTTCATATCAAAGAACAGCCTTTTCACGGAGGGCAGTTTGCTGGGAATGAATGCCGCAAACTCCTCAAAAATGTTGACCTTCTTCAAAGACAAGCAGAGAATTGTTCAGCTTTTCATGTTTTTCCATTCATCGACACTTTGAGAAAGTTTGATGCAGTTGTGAATGCCTGCTTTGGAAATCATCTGGATTCAAACTACTCAAAGAAAATTGACCAATTTCAACTAGCTTTCCTCTCCTTGCCAAAAGTAAGTGTGAGTCCAAAAGTCCACACTGTCTTCTTTCATGTCAAGGATTTCATTGATCGTCACAAAAAGTCTCTTGGACCATTCAGCGAACAGACAACAGAAGCCCTTCATCACAGTTTCCGAACCCACTGGGAGAGATACAAAAGGCCTCTGGGTCATCCAGACTATCCAGAAAAGTTGCTGAGTTGCATAGTAGATTTCAACAGCAAGCGTCTTTAATGCAAAGTTATCAAGAAAACATCGTCTCTTTGTTTCAGTTTATTTATGTTTTAGTTTTTCAAAAAAGCTTGACTAACTAACATTAAAGCTGCCCCCAACTCAATTTTTTAAAGAGTACATTGTTTTCTCACATCGTTTTCTCACATTATTTCTTTGTTATGTGTTCATAGAATAAAAAGAATAAAAGCAATCTACAGTGGACAATTGTTAAATCATTTAAAAAAAAATCAAAATTAAACTTGCTTAACAATCATTTTACTTTTGATTTTGAAGTTTTTTAAACATTTTAGTGACTTACCCATGCATCAGGGATCTGTTATGTAGTGTAGATCAATGTTTAGTGAATAAAAAATGTGTTTTCTTTTGATTGCAAAAAAATATTTTTTGTCGCAATTTCTTACATTTTAAAACTAAAATTTCTCGCTCGGACGGTCATGAAGGATTTCATTTTTTTCATTTTTCTAATCAGGAACATATGTAGATACTTCGCTCCAAAGGGTTTTTTCGGGAAGCTTCGGAGTAATTATTTCCCATTTTGGACAAGTGTGATAAGGCAGTCACGCAGCAAAACATGGACAAACATCAAAGATGGAGTGTAAAAACTACTTAAAAACTGATTTTGTTGATAACACTCCATCCATTTTTTTTGTTCTTTGCGTTTCTTAACGCTTGTAAAAACCAGGTAAGTATTTTTATACTACAAAGCGAAGAAACTTGAGTACCTGATACACAACCGCCAGTTGGCCAAGAACATAGACTGAACGATGTTTATAGTGAAATGCAGCCTGGCATTCTCAATTGTTAATTGTGAAGGATTTAAGAAGTACACCCACTCACTTAACAACAGAGTCTATTAAGCAAAATATTCAAGATTCAAGCTACCACTACTAAAGATTCAAGCTAACACTACTAAACAAACACGCAAGAGCTTGGTGAACAAGAAAGTCCTTAGAGACTCGGAGTATTTGCCAGGTGCAGCCATCAACACCGATCTCTCAACTTCGAGCGTAAATCAATCGCACATGTCATTTTTCTTTCCACTACATTAGTGATGACTTTGAACTGTCAAAAGTGTTATCAACTGCGATCTCTTTGAAGGTTCACATATTTCTTTAGCAATTGGTCAGAAACTGGATAAAATCTGTGAATCTATTTCTGGATATTCCGACAACTGGAAAGCTGTGGCAGTTTAGAGTTAACATAAAGGTAGCAATCCAGATACAAGTCAATTCAGATCAATTAAAGCCTTTTATGCGTTGATCATGTGTTCAACCTGGTCCTATAGAAAGCAGTTGCCAGAACAGAAGGTATGAAGAGGTTACTTGAAAAGCTCACAAACCTTGTCAGCTTCCTGCACCGATCATCATTATTAGAGCAACATTTGGAATGATCTGAAAGGTAAAAAGCTATGAAAATTTTATTAAATTTCTATTAAATAGTAGTAGATTAGTGGTACTTGTATAAGTAAAAGTTATAGTTGGTAACAGTCGGCAGGTGTCGGCATGTTAAACTATATTTGATTTTTTAATAATTCGCTCAATAATGATATCAATTATAATAATATTGTCAAGTTTTTAGTTAAAAATCAAATTATATATGTAAAAAATTGACAACTTGTATCATTTGTAATAATTTTTTATTTTATTTTGTTGTCAGTAAAATATGAAAAGTCAATTACCTCCAGCTGTAACAAGGCGGAACTCTCACCAAATGATGTTTTAATGATTGATTCGATTAGAGCCAGCTATGATGACAATCAAATAGCTTGGAACGGAGAAGTTTGCTCCTCTCATACCAAAGGAGGATGATTGGACCAGTATTAAAAGGATGGAACCCTATTAGACAATATATCAATCCTTCTCAGAAAAACTCTCTGGTAATCTCACTCCAACAATTCATTTATCTTGTTCTTCAATTTTTAAAATTCTAGTCAGAGTAAGAAAGGTGATAGAGAATGTGGCAAAGAAGGAAAAACTACTGGTGGAGTTTGCCAAGAATCTAAACATCGAAACGCTTGTCAAATTTTGGAACCACGCCTGTACAATAAGCTTTACACAACTGCCCACCTATTGGATTCTTTTTTAAAAGGTATGCTGAGATGAAGTCCAAAGATGGTTTATAGTCAGCTTAGGGAAGAGATAATGAAGGATCACGCCTCATAGTTTTATCTTCTCAACTAGGTCCTAAGTGAGACTCAGATAAGTGAAGAATTATATATATATTTTGAGGAATCAGAATATTTCTTAAAAGCTCTGTAAATTGTTTTGTCAATGTGTCATTAGGTTTAGTGTCAGAAAGTAGTCATATTGTTTATAGCATCCCCTCCGTTTCAGTATTGCTCTTAAAAATAATACTCCAATTAGAATTTTGTAATAAAAAGGCATGACCATGATTTAAGTTTTATTGATGTTATAAATTATTAACAGCTTCAAAAGATTTTCAATACCATAACGGTTTCAATACCATAACGGTTCAAACAAAGAATTATTTTGTTCTATCTCCAATTTTTAAGCATTGAGAAAGTTTTTGATTCTTTTCTAAAAGTAAAAAGTACTTAAAACTTTAACTTTCATTTTTAAAGAAATAATAACTTTAAATAATTTATGTTTAAACAAATTATTTAGAAAAAAATTTAAAAAAAAAGCCTATTTTAAAATTAATCATTAATTACTAAAATTAATATTTTATTTTCTCCCAACTTTTAACATGGGAGATAGAACAAAATAATTCTAACCTCGCGATAAATGTAGATGTTAATCTCACTTTATGCATCTCCAAAGATGTAATATCTTTAACTATTTACAAATATACAAAGATGATAAGAGCTAAATCATTGACTAAATGTTCACTGTATCATTAGGGCAACAACCTGCAGAAAACATACAAACGAATTGGAGAGTTAAAATCTATATGCTTTGAATTAGTACTAGGCCATAGTATTCCATTCTTTTTTTTAAACTTCTAGGTGCTTATACAAAACTTGTCTCAAACTATAAAAAGCAGCAAAAAAATAAGACAAAATTTTATTAAAAAACTCATAAATACTTTTATCATAAAAATAAATTTGTTCATATTTTTTATGGTTTTCCTCAGTTAAGATCTTCTCTTTCTTGTTAAAGAAAAAAATTCTTTTAAATATTTTTTAGAAGTAATTTTCAATTTAGAAAAATAAAACTGAAAAACCTTTTCATCTTTTCAATGAAGAACTTTTTCAATTAAAAAGAAAAAGCGATAAATGTTTCATTTTATAAATAGTTTATGTATTTTAAGATTTAATGTCTACATTTTACATATTTATTTTATGATATTAAACCTATTTAAACATTCAAAAAGATTTTCGTGTTTTTCATTTCATCTTTTTTAATTCTTCGGTGTTTGAAAAATGTTTTCCACGGTACGTGATGTTCAACCTTTTGAAGTTTAAAACACAAAGCAACTCACAAATGTCGTCGATGTTCGTGTCGTCATGAAGCATAAGATGCATATTTTCAGCGAGACGAATCCACGAGAGAAAACCTTCGAACTCGTTTTTCGATACAAAAGTTTCATAAATGTTTATCACGACCCATTCAATTTTATGCCTCGGACTAAGCTCACTGATCTTCAACGGATGAGAAAATTCGACCCGATGAACGTTGGTCGAACATTTAATAAGAATATTTTTCTCATCTTCAGACAAGATCTTTTTAGAAGATTCTAAACGATTCAACTTGAATCCTGCGTCGATAAATTTTTCTAGGAAATACTTTTCATGTGAAAATTCATGAGCAGTTTTTCCATCGCGAATCGAAACGGACCACTCTCGTTCACCGATTGATCTTTTTAAGTCCTCTGTCATCGACGCCTGTGCTTCAAAGAAGCATTCCATGAACATCTTTCGATCATCTGAAGAAAAGAGATTATAATAAACATTTATTCATTTGCAACAGAATTTATTTTCATAACCGATATTTTTTAAAACCTTTTAAATATTATTTTAGCAAAATAAACATCTTTAGTAAATAAAGAATACCATTCTATACCGAAAATAATAAAATAATCGGAAAGCTTGTTATATATATCATTATATTTTAGCTGTTGAAATATATTTTCAACAAATAATCCATGGAAGGGTTGAACCAAAATATTGGAAACTAATCGTACTCTGGTTTCCACCTTTTGCACTTCAACCAATAGAAAAACAAATTAAAAAAACCCTGTCAATCACAAATTTGGTGCGAATCTTAAAAAAATTGCGCAAATGTTTTAATGCTGGATGACTAAGTTATTCGTGTTGGAAAAATTCTGTTGACTATTAAATCTCTGCTTATTTTGAACGAAGAATATTTGAACCATAAATAGTTCTAAAAACATTCTATAATTTTTACATTTTTAGATTCAAGTTGTATGAATGAAAAATGTTATTACAAACTGGATGAGAAGACATTAGTGATGGAATCGTGAACAAACCACTTGGCAATTGAAGGGGATAGAAAAATAAGTATGCGGTTCGAGTGGGGTTACGGATAATATCTGTCCTTGTGTCACTATATTTAACTCAAAAGATTATAGCATACTAGTAAATTTTTATTAATTCCTCGGTAAAGCCTCGCCGTACTGTATCAGGCGCATCATCAGTTGTGACCAACCTTGAAACCAGAATCAAAGGCAAGCTTCAGCAAGATCAAATGAAATACATCAACAGATATAAGCAAGCCTTGCTGACGAGAGAGCCAGAGTAGACTCCAAGAGATCGAATGAAACACCTCAACAGACAAAAGCCAGGCTTGCTTAGCAGAATCAAAGGCAAGCTTCAGCAAGATCAAATAAAACATCACAGCAAACAGAAGCCAGATTTACTGAACAGAGAAGACAGTCTTCCAAAAGGGCCCAAAAACTTCCTACTAACTTGAAAACTGAGGCTTTTTTTAGAATGTTAAAGTTGCCATTAAAGAAAAATAATTAGAAACAAAAAACCAAATAAACAAAAAAGGTCTGTAAGGGTCAACCTCCACGTGATGCAGGCCTAGTAACATCCAAATTTAGGCGGCAACAGATCCCCATAATTATTCAGTTACTACTTTCACCTCCTGGATAACGCTGGGTATTTCTGCTAGAACTTATAAAAATCAAAATAGTTTAGAATTCAAAGGATCGTTATTATTCTACCATCAGAGGGAATACAGTCTAGTCAAAAAACACTAGGCTTTTTGTTTATGAATCAGTGAAGCGTTAAGTATGTCATTACAAGCTTTAAAAATCACATAAGAAAAATTGTGGATTCATGAATAATTTTAAACTTTAGACAAGTGAGCAAATAGCGCGAACTTTCGTAAAAACATCTTCTTTTTATTACATTGTGCAGCAATAACATTTACCACATATATAATGATTTCCATCAAAAGATATTTCATCTAGGTCTTTAAACTGTTCTTTACAATAAGTTCAATTAAGAAACATACTTAAGTAATAGGAAATGTACTTACCAAAACCATACCAGTCTTCTAGTGTACTTTGAGCATCTTTGAAAAAAAAAAAAAAAAAAAAAAAAAAATACAATATCAGATTTTAGAAAAAATCATTTCATCTATAAAGAACGAAAAAAAAGTATATAGAAAAATGTCAAAACAAATGATTTCAGAGGAGCAAGCATTTAATAAGCAGAAATATTGTTCTAAATATCTTATTAATGACAAGTGAACCAGGTACATTTTTTGTAGTTGTTCATTATAATAAATGCATTTAAGAACTGGAAATTTTCATCAGTTTAATATTTCATTAAAAAAAATTTTCAATTTTTAAACAAGAAAACAATAAAAAAAAAAAAAAAAAGAAATAATCAATAAAAAGGTACTAACCAATACCAAGGAATTCCTGGCATAACTGCATAAAATCTAAGAAAAAAAAACTCACAGTAGAAAAAAAAAATTTTCTCTTAAAGAATGAAAATAAAAAGAAGTGCATAGAGAAAAGTCTAAGTAAATGGAGTGAGAGGAATAACAACTTAGATTATTTAGCAGAATTACATTAACAAGATTGACAACGATGAAATTTGTAATTGAGAATAATCACCTTTAACAGCTTATTATTTGACATTGGCTTGATATTTCACTACTTGGTTAAAAAATTACATACTCTGTTTGTTTAAAGAAATAATTTCAAGCTCTAAAAATGTTAAAAACATTTAAACAATATAATTTTGTTGAAATGAAACTTTATGAATTTTGCACTGTTATGAAGAATGAGTTCTTAGGTGGAACTACAGCATCGTAGAGTGCATGAAACATTAATAGAGTATTTGGCTAGTGTTACTATGCAACAGACAGTATAAAATTAATTAACTGAAATTTGTACAAGTAACTTTGACCTCACTAATCAGTCATGGAGTTGCCTAGAATCAAAGGTCAATGATGACAGTAGGTCATCATTGAGTAAGACCTGTCTCAGAGTTCCTATGAATTAGAGTTGAAATTTGGTGTAGGCAAACAAACATTTTTAACTAACTTAGCTCAAATTGGTAAAGCAAAGAAGTTGATTAAGTGGGTTCTAGTTCAGGTACTGAATAAAATCTCAAATTGGTAAAGTGAAAAAGTTGGTAAAGTGAAAAAGTTGGTAAAGTGAAAAAGTTGGTTAAGTGGGTTCAGTTCATGTCCTGATGATGTAAAAAGATTCAGAGATGTTTAAGAAAAATTACTGAAACTGACCAAAGTTGCTCGGGTTGACGGAAGTTGTCAATGCTCTTTTTTATTGTCATTAATTATTGCGCTTTGAATATCTTGAAATAAGCTACATTTTGTTGTTTTGAGAGATACAAATCTATAATTTTCAATTTAAACAGGTTTCAAACTCCTTTGGTACCAAATTTTAGCTTTGCAAAATTACTACAAGCACCTTATAAGGGTAATAGTAAATGGGCACATTTACAGGACTTTTCCACCCTCATTTTTCAGTCAAAGTCTAACAAACTTTAAGTTGCTGTAATTCTTCAAGGGATAAAAAATTTTTGAAAAAAATTTACAGTCTTTCCTAACTTACATCTTTACACTTTTGTGCCAAATTTCAGCAAATTTGGCGATGTATGGTGCAACTCATTGTTTTTTGAAAAATTTTTACTCATCATTCATCTATAAAAACCTTTTAAACATTTTAACAGTAAAAAATACGAGCAATATGACTTAATCATTAAAGAAGTACTAACCAATCATTACTTGTCCAAATTTTAGGGCATCATCTTAAAAAAAAAAAAAAATTTTAAGATTTCATAAAAAGCTATTTCTCTATGAAGAATGAAAATAAAATATGATTAGGAAAATCTTTTGAAATGATAAAAGTTAAAAAAAAACAATATGAAGTTATCATTAAAAAAGAAGTAATTGTTAAAAAAGAACTCACCATTCAGTTTTTGTCCTAATATTTGATCATCTAAAAAAATACAATTTAAAAATTTACAAAAAAGTATTTTGTTTTTCCACCATCAAAAATGTATAGTGGAAAAACAATTTAAATATTGAGTCGGAAAGTTCTTTTACACTTGCGTCATTACAAATGGATCTCAATAGAACATGGAAGTTCTATGGTTTTCTAGAATGTTCTGGCATGCATCAACAGTACACTATTTTCTAGAAATTTATAAGCAACTACATAAGTGAGAACAGATGATTCACTTGGATCATGACACTGCATCTTATATGAGTTCCAGCTTGGTCATTTTGCCTGAGAGGCTGAAACAACATATACCAAGCCCCCACACTTTGATGTTCTCACACATCAGATCCTCACCAAAAGAGTGTCATGTTGTCAGTGTGGTGGGACATACATGCTATCTTGCATTTTGAGCTTTTTTCTCCCAATACCATTATAATGGCATCAAGAGATTTATTATCTGCACACCAATGCGCAACTACACATGAAAAAATGGACATGTCTGAAGCTTGTCAAGATGGGATGTGAGATCTTGTCTAACCTGCCATATTCTCTAGACATCATTCCAAGTGACTATCATCTTTTTGTGCTCTGCAATTTTGCATGTGAGAGAAGAACTTTGATGTTTGCCAACTCAAAGCTAACATTCATAAATTCTTTGAGGCACAGCCAGGCAGCTCTAAAAGGATGGGATCCATTTTTCAGCTAATAAATAGAGAAATTTGTGTATTCAAAGGATTGTAATGGTGTAAACTAATTAATGAAAGTATGAAAGAAACTTTCTTTGCAACCTAATATAATTAGTAAAAATGTATTTACAACCATCATAGTAATGGCAAACGAAACAGCCACATACTTCCGGAAATTGTTTTAATAAATGCAATAAAGAAAAATTTTATTTTTTTAACAAATGCAATTAAAATTTATCAGATTTATCTTTTCAGATTTATCTTCCATCAATATAAAGCTCTAAGTCTCTTAAAAAAAAAATAAAAATATTAAAAAAGTACAAATACCTTCTTTTTTTGATTCTTGAAGACATTTTGATATTTTTTGTGTAAAATCTAAAAGAAAAAAATTAACAACAAATTGTTCACTAAAAACAAGATCAGGGAAGAAAATGGAAATTTTTTAAACTTAAAAAAAACTAGAAAAAGCTTTTTTATTGATGAAAATTTTAATTTTTTAACAAAATAAAAACATTATGAAGTAATAATTTTAAAAAATTACCCCAACCAGCAAATTCTAGTTTTCGTTTTTGTACACCATCTAAGAAAAGAATAATTTAAGATTTCAAAAAAAGATTTTTCTCTGTAAAGAATGAAAAAAAAATATAGGTATAAATATTTTATATATAAATAGAGCAAGAGGAACAACAATTTAATTATAATTAGCAGAAATATATTTGCAATTAGCATATTAACAGCAAAGAAAATATAATGACAATTTTTTAAAGTTGATTGTATTGAGTGGAACGGAAAAATAGAATACTTTACCAACTTTATTACTCATCAACAAGTTTTAACAAAAAAACAAAACCAATATGAAATAATAATTCAAAAGGTACATACCAAAACCTCTTTTTGGAATTAGATCTAAAAAAAATCCCTTAACATGTTAGAGAACTTGTTTTCCCTATTTTGAGGGAAAATATGCATTTAAAAATAGATAAAACAGGTCAACTGAATATTTGAAATGTTTCTAATAACATAAATAATATAAAACATTTTCAGCATGCTTTTATTTTTATTTGAAAATCAGGGAAATTCAAATTTTAGATAAAATTTAAAAATAAGCATTGTTTTTTTGCTGAGATTTTTCTCTTCTGGATTCCTTACTCAAAGTTGCATAAAACAATTCCTAGATATACATCCTTTAATTTTTAGATCATTTCTAAAAGTAAATTTTAAACCCATAAGAATTACAATTTCAAAGATCTCTCTTGAAATGTTCTTTCCTAACCATACATCTGATGGTGTGCTCACTCACAGAGATCTGTATGAAAAGGTTTTTAAAAAATCCATGTGGTAGTTTAAAGTCAATGGTCAAAGTAAGACTGTCATTGATGTTGAAGGAGATCATATTGAATAAAAATGTTCCAAATGTATTTTTAAGTTGGTTTTACCAAGCAAATTTATTCCTCCTGATTCAAGTTTCCAATCAAAAAATAATTTTAATAAAAAAACTAACTTAAATGAAATTTATGGTCACATGCAGTGCCACATACTTTCACAACATGTGATATGGATCATTTCCCAGTAAAATAAAGATATTCATTTAGCAATCTGGAAATTAAAACTTTGCAAAGCAAAAAGAAATTTGAAACATTAAATATAAATTCTAAAACATAAGAATAAGTCTTTAAACCAAGAAGTTTTAACATACAATCATAGAAGTTATAAATATTGGAACAATACCCATAAACCATAAATTCACTATTAAACCACATATATATGAATTTCAATAGATGTTTTATATGTATAAAATATATGATTTTGTATGTAACAAATAAAATATGTAACTTCAAACAGTACAATGAAGGTTTAAAGTTAATATTTATTGTGAACTTAACTTACCACATACAGCAATAAGCAATGAACTCTTTCTTTCATTTGAATTCTTCAAGTTAGAAAGAAATTTTACAAAAGATCTTTCATTTTCATTCATTAGTCCACATATCATAGGCAAACAGCTATACAACCTTTTGTTTTCTAAAATCTCTTTAGAATTTAAATAAATATGTGCATGTAGAGAAGCACAAAACTCCATTAAAGTGAGGTGAACAAACTGATATTGATAGCCAAGTTGAGATTCAACTTTTTCAATGAAACCCAAATGCTCATGTTCTTCAAAGCCATCAACAAATTCTTCAATTTCCTTTTGGGAAAAAACCACTTTACTTTGATTAAACATATGCCATGCAATTTTACAAACTCTTAAAATAAATTGCTTGTTATAATCACTTTGCATCATCTTATAAACTGGCTCATTGTTTTTGTTAATGTGTTTTTGCAAAAAGTATAAAAAAGTACAACAATACAACTCTGTAATACTGAGGAATGAGCAAGAATCACTTAGTGTGGGTGTAGCAACAATTGCACACATTGCAGATAAGTGAAATGGGACAGATGCCATGGCTTTAGCAAAGCTAGATGATTCAAGAACACATTTTACAGCTATTTTATCAGGACTGAACTTTTCGATGTAATTGTTTATTCCGTCATCATTAAAACCCATTATCTGAATGGTTAACAGATCTGCACATTCTATCACTTTGTCTTTGTACTGTAATACAGCTCCGACTCTTCCAGCAACAACACACTTATATTTTTTAACATCCAAAGCATCTGCTAACACATTAACAATGGGATACTGGCTTGGATTTTGAGGATTGTGTTTTATTAATTCATCTACATAAGCAAACTCATCCAGCCCATCTATCACAAACAATATAGAAAAACATTCAAGAATATTCCAATCCTTAAAAATACCTTTGTAGAAAACATCAAACAACTCATTGAGGTTACTAATACTTTGATATTGATTTAACTTTCTGCATTCAAGATGAATTAAAAAATCCACATTTTGCCATAAAAGATTATTGGCCCAGTCAAGTAAACATTTTTTGAGCAGCCAGGTTTTTCCTACTCCAGCAATACCAGAAATCAAGAGTAAAGATCGTTCTATTGAAAACACTTCCTTTAAATCAATAGGTTTATAGCTCAATTTTTTTCGTTGAATTGACTCTTGCTTGATAGTAGTAACAGAATCTTTTTCCACTTCATCAGCATCAACTACAATCAATTCAACAAACTTATTTAAAAGTTCAACTTTAGTCGGGTTTTTTACAATATGCACAAGTTGATCAACTTTTCCATAATTGGTTAGATAATGTGTTTTGAGTTTATCACGCATTTCTAAAAGTATATAAATATGAAAGTAAACATAAGAATAAATTGCTATACAATTAAAGGATTCAGTGACTAGTATATAAATGGATAAACTCATACATTTCAAAAAAAAGGAACTGATCATACTTTCTTAATCTTTTATGCAGAAACCAGAACAAATTAATGTTGAGAATATTATGATAAATTGATAGCCAAAATTCATGTTAAAAGCAATAAGATTATCACTGGCCAAAGTTGATAAAAAAAAACTTTAGCCTTTTGTAATTATATGACACTTTCTAACAATACTTCAAACATGTTAATTTCTAACTAATACACTTTGACTCTTGTACATTTGTGAAGTTGTAAATTTGTAAAAAAAGGGTAGCTAGCAAACATTATGGGACACAAATTTGAGTGCTGCTCATTTAGTTGCTCTACTCAACCTTTTTGGGGATGCCACATACTTAAGCAAAGCTATGAGCTTAGTTTAACATATAGAATGGTTTCAAACAGGTACTCAAAATGATTTAGCATATTTCAGATAAAAAGTTATTTTCTTTTTCATTTTCTTTAGACTCATTAAAAATTATATTAAGAAAATATAAAATCATATTCTCAAAATCTTAAATTCATCTTTATCTGAAGATAAAATAAACTTTTTTTAATGATTGCAAGTAATTCAAAAATGAACTGAATTAAAATTTTCACAAATCAAATCGCTTACCTATCTTGTACTCCTCTTTATCTAAAAAATAAAAAAAAATGGTCATAATAACATATTCTAAGCACAAAAAAATGCAATAATTAAGGAAATACAATTTCACAAAAAGAATTATTTTAATTAGAAAAGTTTAAAAAAAATGCAGTTTTCTTTAAATTTTTTTTTACAATTGCTAATTATCTGAAAGACAAACAAAAACTATGAGAAACCCACCCAAGTTTTCTAATTCTTGTAAGACATCATTCCTTCCCATAACTTTTAGAGAATTCTGTATACAAGTCCTGTAATCGTTCGGCTGTTGTTGGTAAAGTTTCTTTAAGAAGATTTCAATTTTAGACTTTTCTCTTGCCACATCATGATCTATTTGATCAACAACAGCATCCACACCATTAAAGCCAGTGCCACGTGCAAATATTTTCCAATGTAATGCCAGTTTATCTTTTATAACATTTACTACTTTTGCATCCATACCTAAATAAAATTTATTTATCACCAATTATAACAAACAATTCAATTGATTATATGAATTTGTTTTCATTTGGACTCAATGCTCTTTTAGTAAATTTTTTATATAGATATTTTTTTTTAAAATGATCAAAGAATAATTAAATAATATGGAAACAAATTTTAACATGTGTTGTATGATAAATGTTATTAACATATTTTGAATAAATAAAAAGGGAAGGAATTGAGACAAACACTCAATTTCCATCCAACAAAAACAATTTCCATCAGTGAGTGTTAGATTTTTTTAATATGACTTTTGACCAGTAGAATTTTGCTCTATCATCAATTATTCTTTTTCTCTTGTTTGTCAACAAGTCATATCTTCTGTAGTTGAGTTAACGATATTTACTTAAGCAATCATTTCATCTTCCAAAGTTTCTTCTTCTATTGGTAATGGTTCACTCTAGACAAAGTATTTGCCTGAATCCCAAAAACCTCAACTTATTCTTTTATTAAAAATATTTAATGACCAATCATTACACATTACATATATAGGCTATATGCATACAATATATTAATACATTACATATATACATAAAATACATACCTTCATTATCTAAAGAACTTTCTAGTGATGCGTTAGGGTCAGTACCAGTATAATGACCATTTTGAGAGTCTATTAAACTTTGTTTCTTAACTGTTTTAACTGCATTGTTCCCCATTCAACCTATTGTGTCAAAAGAGCATTCTATAAAATATCATTGTAATTTTAACACGCATAAAAAAAAAAGAGTTGTAATGTATGCAATTTATAAATCTAGTAAAACTAATTATGTGTTTTTCACATTTTCAAGTTCAAAATTCATTTTAATTTGCATAAGTGGTAACGATTCATATTTTTCAATGTTTTAATAAGCAACATTTAATAACATTAATTAAATAATCTTAAAAAAAATCATAACAGAGGCCTTCTAGTCAGCAAAAAAAATTGTGAAGAACAATAGGAAGAACTACATTTTACAAAAAATAAAGACCATGTTCTATAAAAGCTTTAAATAAATATACAATAAATAAACATTGCAACTATGCAGTTTTTGTTGTAACCATGTTTTTATGATGTAATCAGGGATTTTAGATTTTATTTATAACAACCAATAATTTCTCAGAGTAACAAAGCGAATAAAAACACAATAATTAATCAAGATAGAAACGGAGTGTTAAAATGGTCAACTCTGAAGAGAATTATCACCACAATTCATAGACTTAAGAAAATGAGTTTAAAAAAGTTTTTTGTTTCTTTAAAAGTTTCCAATAAAAATTTGCTAACTAACTAATATGAAAAGAAAATTTCACAAAAACTATAATATGTTTTGTTCTACAAAGTTGTAGGTTTTTAATGAAACTTTTAACCTTGGTTTAGAATAAAGAATATTATTTCATAGAGCAAGAATTATAAACTTAACAACTAGAAAAAAAATCCTGCAACCAATAAAAAAGATAAAAAGTATAGCTTGCTGTAGAGGTTTAGTGTTGTCAACATCACTAACTGCTGAAGCAATACTTACATCAGATGTTGATAGAAACAAAAGAACTTTTGCAAAAAGTTTCTGTATTAACATAAAATCATTTTCATGCTAACCCCAAAAACAAGTAGCTTTTTAAAAAATTTTTCACAATTTTCTTCAGTTAAAAGTTGAAAACAACTTGCTACAGCAAACATTTCTTTTTGCAGTTATTTTAAGGTTCTTCAAAAAATGTTAAAATAATACGCTTTTCCGCTACATCTTTGTTCTTAAATTCAAAAAAAATTTCTTGAATGATAAAGTTAGTAAAAAAATTGTAATTTATTGGTTTTTCATCCTCTACGGATTTTAATATACTGGAAAAATGGCAGTTTTCCAATCATTTAATCAAATGTTCTCTGAGTTTAACATAAAACAGGGCTTACTGAAATGACATATTTCAGTGAACACTTATTTTTCAAATTTTTACATAATGGTGTAAGACTTTGTAAGGTATTTTTTAAACGTGATTTGAATATTTTAAATTAAATGACTTTTTTTAAAAGGGACTCTGCATTCTTTAAGGAAAACTCTGTTTTAAAAATACTTAACATTATATTTTCTCTTCTTTGTTTTTAATGGAGTATTTTAGATAATAATTTAGAAATATTCCCAAATTATTTATTGAGCCACTCAGTGCACAAATCAATTAATTCACTTTTTGAAAACTCTTAAATTTAAGTCTCAAAGCACTTGATGTTGTCATAACTTTTTATATTTATATAACAACCTTCCTAAATGATAAAGATTAACACCATTAAAAAATAACATTTTTTTATGTTATAAAAGAAATTTTAAAAAACAATTTACATAACTTTATTGCATTTCTAAACTTTTTGTTTTATAGAGTTAATTGACTTGTGCATTAAATGGCTCAATTATTGCTTCACTTTTATAGCAGTACAAAAATAATCAAACAAAGACTAATATAAAGATTTATTGTTTAAAGGTATAAAAGTAAATATACACTCAGATGTAAAAAAAACACACACTGGTGGAATACAAAAAATCAAGGTATCAAAAAATTTTTAAATAACTTTATAGAATATAACTTCTGTAAATTGATGATTTTTTAATTTCATAACTTTAACCTTTTACCAAAGATGTTATTATACACTAATAAGTATAAAACAGTGTAAATATATAATAATAAGTATAAATATAAATGACAACAGTAAGATTTTAAAAGAAGCTTTTTTTAAAAGATGAATGATAATCTTCATAGCAAAAAAAAGAACAAAAAAAAGAAAAAATCTTTCACGAAAAAAACAGGTCATAAAGTAAATTAATAATTTTATAATATACATCATTAAAATCTTGTATCATTTAGAAATAGACAAAAAGAAAAAATCTTTCACAAAAAAACAGGTCATAAAGTAAATTAACAAATTTATAATATATATCATTAAAATCTTGTATCATTTAGAAATAGACAAAAAGAAAAAATCTTTCACGAAAAAACAGGTCATAAAGTAAATTAACAATTTTATAATATATATCATTAAAATCTTGTATCATTTAGAAATAGACAAAATAAACTTTTATAGCTTATGTTTTTTTAAAATAGTGTCATATATTATCATTTTTAATCTGAAAAGCAGAACTTTGAAACTGAAGCAAAAATAAGCTTATTTGCATTATTTACTATTAATTATACAATAATTTATGAATCAGACTGTGTAATCTAAATGTATATAATGTAATAATCTTTTAAATTTACATATTATTATAAAAACATGCATTTCAAAAATAGCTTACTACAGATATCTATAATATAACAAAAAATATTCAAATTTAACTCAAATTAGGGCAAAAAGATAGTGTACTAAAATAAATTGAAATTAGAAATTAAAATAAGACGAGGACAGTTTGGGGCACTGATTCAATTTCCTATAAAATTTCTGGACATGATTTTAAACTGCTACTTTTTTAAAGGTTAGCTAAAAGAAGCAAAATGTAATAACACTGAGGTAAAAATAAAAGACTTAACAAACATAAATAATAATAAATATAAGACTTAAGCAATGAGAACAACAGGGTTTCTTTTTTGTTGAACTTTTTATGTTGAAGTTTAAAATTTATTTAATAGATGAAATAACCCA